>NW_022436946.1:73793657-73796361 GCF_009761245.1 Sapajus apella | reverse complement strand
AAATTACATTAGGTAACTTGATAATAGAAAAAAATTGAATTATAAGATCAATAGACACTGTTGATCATTATAACTAAAAAGAACACAGTCAAATAGTTTGAAAGCTTAGTGATGGTTCACCTGTGATTCAGATTATCTGAAAGTTGATTCGGAACCATAATTTCATAATTTTCAGGGTTTGAGACCTGGGAACTCTTGTGACTCCAGTTATCTCTTTGTGTTTGATAGCCTCACTTTCAGCAGTGTGAAGCATGGAGGATCTCAGTAGCTTTTTATTTTGAAAGTATAATGGCCTGGTGGCCAGCATTTTGAGTTGCTGGTGAGTTTCTTTACTCTTCAGGCTTGTCCCTGGCTGTCTGCTCTGTAGCAATCTCTCTCCATCTTGCTGCTCTACCTCCAGCCTTCTAGGGTTGCCATGTCCTCTGACTCTTAGCAGATGAAGGCCTGCATTGGGTTGGATAGTTTCCTCAGCTCTCCTACTTCTACGGCCAGGCTTTAGTAGCGGCAGTTAAGTGGTTTGTTTTGGTTTTCTTTTGCTAATGTACCAAATTCTAGCTAAATAATGTTTTCTTCAACAATTTCAATTTACTTTAATGACTTAATTTTTGTTTCCTACTTTTTTCACTTTTTCTAACTTTATTTCTTCCTTCTTTTGTTGTAAACATCTCTGATCAAAGTATCTGATGGGCCATCTTTTAAGGTTCAAATACAGGATTCTTCCAAGATGGCCATTTAGGAACAGCTCAGGATTGCAGCTCCCAGTGAAAGCGCAGAGGGTGAGTGGACGCCGCATATTTATTGCCCACAGACTAGGAAATTCCCAGGCAGAGGAGCTCCACAGGTCACCAGCGCGGCTGTTTGGGCCAGCGCAGCTGTGCCGGCCGGTGCCACTGCTTTGCCCCGCGCAGCTGCTTTGTCGGCGCCCCGGAGCAGCGGTTCTCCGTACAAAATACACCGGTCCAGGTGCCCTTTTGGCTGGCGATTGGAGCCACGGGAAGTTGCCCATTCATCTGTTTAAAAAGGGGACTGAGCAGGGAACCAGGACAGTAGATTCCAGGGCAAAAAAAAAAAAAAAGCACCACAATCCTCAGTGCCGCTGTTTAAGCCAGCGCAGTGAGTGGCCACAGGGGAAAACAAACAGACCCCAATGCCGCTTTAACAGGCAACTGGAACACAAACTTAAAAAAGGCTCTGAGGGCCGGGCGCGGTGGCTCAAGCCTATAATCCCAGCACTGTGGGAGGCCGAGGCGGGTGGATCACGAGGTCAAGAGATCGAGACCATCCTGGTCAAAATGGTGAAACCCCGTCTCTACTAAAAATACAAAAAATTAGCTGGGCATGGTGGCACGTGCCTGTAATCCCAGCAACTCAGGAGGCTGGGGCAGGAGAATTGCCTGAACCCGGGAGGCGGAGGTTGCGGTGAGCCGAGATCGCGCCATTGCACTCCAGCCTGGGTAACAAGAGCAAAACTCCGTCTCAAAAAAAAAAAAAAAAAAAGGCTCTGAGGCAGGGAGCCAGGAAATCAGGCTCGGCTGGTCCCACCCCCCACAAAAGAACAGCAATCAGAAACTCTGGATTGAGAGTTTCACAGCAAGCGCAGCTGAACCCGGACGGTCCAGCTCTGTGGGGTAGGGGCATCCACCATTACCGAGGCAGCCCACCACAACACAGGTAGTCAGCCAATGCTGAGGCAGCCCGCCGTTGCCAAGGCAACCCGCCACTGCTGAGGCAGCCAGACGTTGCCAAGGCAACCCGCCACAGCAGAGAGACTCCGCCTCATCAGAGCTGGGCCACCATCGCCAAAGCAGTTCTAACTACACCCATATAAACAGGACTGCAGGGAAGTTCACTCAGCAGCTGGGCGGAGCCCACAGCAGCTCAGCAAACCCTCTACAGGCCGACAGTGACTAGGCTGCCTCCTTGCTGGGCTGGGAAGGTCTGAAGGAAAAAAAAAGAAGGCAGCAGCATAACGGAAACTCATAAATATATCCCTAAATCCCTGGGACAGAGCACCTGGGAACAAAAAGCAGTTTATGAGTTCTGCTGCAGCAGACCTAAACGTACCTGCCCAGCAGCTCTGAATGAACAACACAGCTCACAGCTCACCGTTTGAGCTCCTATAAAGAAGAGACCGTCTCCTCAAGCAGCTCCCTGACCTCTATATATCCAAAGAGACACCTCATAAAGGAGAGATCAGATTGACACTAGGCGGGTATCCTTCTGGGACAAAGATAGCAGAAGAAGAAAACTGATAACAACCCTTACTGTTCAGCAGCTGCTGCAGGTGAACCCCAGGCAAGCAGGGCCTGCAGTGAACCTCAGCAGACCTACAGCAGAGGGGCCAGACTGTCAGAAAGAAAACCAAGAAACAGAAATAACCTCATCATCAACAAACAGAACGTCAATCTGAAAGATTTGAGGCCCAATCTGAAAGCCAGCAACTACAAAGTCGACAGGTGGATAAATCCTTAAAGATGGGAAGAAACCAGTGCAAAAAGCATGAAAACACCAAAAACCAGAACACCTCTCCGCCTACAAGGCAACACAACTCCTCACCAGCAAGGGAACAAGGTTGGAGGGAGCACGAGTGTGATGAAATGACAGAATCGGACTTCAGAAGGTGGGTAGTAAGAAACTTTTGTGAACTTAAAGAACATGTTCTAACCAAATGCAAAGAAACCAAGAACCTTGAAAAAAGATTTGA
>NW_022436946.1:73658144-73788657 GCF_009761245.1 Sapajus apella | reverse complement strand
ACTTGGTGCTTTTGTGTTCTAATAAATCTTCGCCTAACTAAGGTTAAAAAAAAAAAGATTCAAATACAAATGATATAATTATTTTTTTAATTGTTCAATTAATGTTGAGGTTTTGTAAATGAAGAAATGTGTTCTAGGAACAAAGTATATTTCAATATTATGCAATTAAGAAAAAAAGGAATTAATCTAAAAGATTCAAAGCAAATCAAGAAAGTATAATTTACTAAATGTGTTTCAGTAATTTAGAGTCTTTATCAAATCATATCATTTGGGGTTATTCAAATAGCTTTTTAAAAACTATTAATCTTGGCATTGATGATTATTTTCAAAATTGCAACGTATCATCTCTCTGAACCCATATCCACCAGTGAAACAAAAAAGAAAAGGATAATATTGTCATTTTAGAACTTATTTTACATGATCTCATTTAAAACTAAATGAAGAAACCTAGCTTTAAATAGACAATTCTGTTTATTTTCCAGACTTTATACATCTCCCAAATAGAATGTTGTAGCAGCATAATTTGTGCCTTATACTTTGTTCTGCTAATAAATTGAATTATTTTAATTTTTAAAATTATATACTTAACAGACAAATACCAGAAATTATACAAAATGAATTCAGGAAATATGTCTTTAATTATTAAACTATGAAAATATGCCTTTGTCCTATTCCTCTGATTAAATATGTAGAACTTATTTCCAAACATTACAGGAAAATCATGTTTGGTTTTTCACTTCTAAACAGTAAAATGATAGCCAATTCTACTGAAAAAAGTGTCATCAAAATGTAATGCATTTCCAGGCCATGGCCACCATAAAAATATGTTTCCATTTGTACTGTTTTAACGTTTAAGCCTTCACCACCTTATAATTAAAAATTTTATTTTATGCATGAATTCTTTTGGCTTCTAAAATAAGTATCTTTATGTGATAAGTGAAATGTTTTTGGAACGTAAATGTTTTTGTCATGCCCTTTTACTTCCTAAAAAACCTTCATTTAAGTAATATTTTAACTTTTGAGTGTTTATACTAATGTATTATTTTCATTTGAATTGCCATATTTTAAACACTTTGTTATAGGTTTTTTTTATTCTAGCATTCTTGCATTACAATTACAGAAAATAAAATACAGAGAAGTAAAGAAGACTGAGAAATACTCCTCTGCTCACTCACCATTAAAATAATATTTTAAAATTTTGTGTTATAATTTCATTTGGAATTATAATTTCTTTTCAAAAACATTTTATAATTTTCTTGTACAGTGTTCTGACAGGTTTTGAATCATGGTTAATAAATATGAAAATACTATTTTACCATTACTTCCTAACTGAAATGTAAAAAGTATACGTTTGTCGTGCAGCAATTTTTAACAGAAAGGCTGTTTACATAATACAGTTGTTGAAACCAAGTCTGCCCATCATACTCATGGTACATGTCTTTAACAAAAACCTGAGATCTAGGCTCCCTCCTAACATGATTCCAACTGGCAGTCAACTTTTGTGGTGTGGTAAGGGCTTTACTTGAGAGCAAGGATGTCCATTTTGTATAGCCCAATATTTAATTTAACATATAGATCTGAGTATTGGCTTTGTGACCATCACTGTCTACCATGAGGAACTAATAGAAAGTCTGCTGTGACATTTCCAACCAAAGTGTGGCCTACTATTTTTAATGTTTACTGCAATATGCTTACATTCAGTTTGGCTGTTAAATTGAAAACTGTATAATTTTGTTAATTTATTTATATAGACAAGCATTTTAAATAACTCAATTCTCATTGTATTTTGATTATGAGCATATCATGTTCAATAAAGAGATTTTTGATTCCAAACTGGTTAATACTGTTGGCTGTGAAGTTTTGGACAAACTAATATCCCTTAATCTGTAAGCTATTAAACAAGAGCTATACCTACCTTAAAAATTTATAAGAACTGAGATAAAATATAAAACCGTTCTATTAAACTCTTCGTATCAGAGTAATTGCACTTTAAATGCAAGCTATTACTGTTGCTATTGTTCAAACAATAACCTTTTGATATTCTTTACTGAAGGTCATTAAGGAGTACATATATATACATTTTTCTTCAATATTTAAACAAATGTTTCTAGATTATCTCAGAAATTTAAATCTATATGAATCTTTGTAGCAGTTATTTAAATTTTTAAAAACAGGAGAATATATCAGAAGTATCTTAAGTAAAAAGTCTTATGCACTCTCCTTTCTGCTTCACACATACTACAGGAACGTTGGCACACTCCTTTTTAAAAATAGAGTATACATGCACTGCATTAATAACATTATGCCTATAGCAATATTCTCAGAAATAATATTGACAAGGATATTTTGGCTCAAAGACTAGATTTTAAAGCAAATATAACATCTGGGCAAGTAAACAAATTATACAGGTCATGAAAAGCAAATAAAGCTCTTAAGAATTATTTTCTGCAGCTTTCTGATGATAAGTATTTTATTTTCAGTTCTTAACATTCCAAATCCACAGTTCTTTATCCACTATTCCAAAGTCCAAGTAGTTTTAAAAACAGACAAATTTTCTTCCCAATATGCTGACAATTTTTGAAATTATCTAAATTCTATTAGCAGCAAAATTAACAAGAACAAACTTGAGGCTCTAAACAATCTCAATTTGCCTCATGCAAAATAAATATTTATACAATTTAGGTATAAATAACAATAAGGTTAATTTAAAAATTCTGCCGCATAAATTAGTAGAGGTATTAGGTAAAATATGGTATCTGCTAATAATTTTCTAAAATCTAGAAATTTTTTTTAAATTTAGTTTCATTTTTAATTGTGTATATTTGTGGGATTCAATATAATGTTTTATAGTGTAATGATCAAATCAGATTAACATAGCCATCATTTCAAATATTTGTCATTTTTTTGTGGTGAGAAATCCTCTCTTTTTGAAAAGAGGATTATTGTTAATATAATTGTTAATATAAATTTTGTTAATATAATTTTTTACATGTTTTGTAAAATATTTGAAAGGTACATTACATTATTATTAACCATAGTTTTTCTGTCTCCAAGGGCCAGATGTTGGATAAAGGGGATGTCAGATAATAATATTTATATTATATTATCAATGTCATTATACAACAAAGTTTTATAATCTATAAATAGCACGTTTTATTTAAAAATTTATTATACTATGAGAATGTCTTATTATGGAATAAAGAAAATGCTGTTTGTGATTTATAAAATTGTTAAAACAGCATGTTTTAAATACTATTAAAACATTAAAAAAGGATGTTTCAAAATCAGAAAAAAGCTTTATCAAAAATAACCTTTCTCTATTTGTAATAACTAAAATTGGTACTTTCCATGACTATAACAGCAAACTGATTAACTTCTATATGTGTTTTAGTTTTTTGTTCTAGATCCTTTCACATAGAAAATATAAAACTTAGTAACTTTTTAAATAGCATCCCTTCAGTTGTTGCCTCATCTGTAAAATGCCGATATATATAAAATGAGTTTCACAGCCTAAGATATAAAGTTGCTACTATTAGCAACATCATCTTATCGTAAATTAATTAACATAATTTTACACATTCCAGGTCAGATATTTATCAGCGATAATAAACTTTAATGCCACAACACCAATAAATCAAATATAGAATTTTTTGACCTCACAGTGGCATTTAAAATTTGATTGCATCAAAAATTAGATATATACACATTGTTTCATTTTTATATTTTATTCTCATTTTGTCAATGTAATATTGGTTTATTGTATAAAAATTAAATAATACTAAGAATTTTGCAAACAACTTAAGCAGTCTTTCACCCCTAAATGGTCTCACTTTCTATCTTCTTGCTTTCCAGGAACAAAAACTTTTAACTCTTACAGATTTTTCCTCTGTAGTTGTTTCTGATTACAGAAAAAATTATATATTAAAATATAGACATTAATATGTACATATAAATATGTAAAAATATAGATATGTATTTATACATATTTTTGCTTTTAATTTTTGTCAGCATGTCTCTTCATAATATTTAATATAAAAATGAAATAGATCATTCCTGAGCAAGTATTATATCATAATAACTTACATTAATTTTCCTAGAATTAGTCATTGCTCTATTACTCTCTTACACAGTGTTTTATTTTTCCATGAGATTGCTCACTATATATGTGACCAAAGTCACCACTTTATGCTACAAGATGCCTTTTTCCCAGAGTCCATGTCTTCCCCTTTCTTGGTTCTCCTTTCATTTTGCTAGCTTTGGATATAGGAAATAGCATTTGAGGTCCTCATATTTGAAAATGGCTTTATTCTATTTTATTTGACAAGTAAATTTGCCAGACATAGAATTCTAGATTTCAAGACATTTTCCCTTAGAATTTTGAGGGCATTACTTGTATCTGCCAGTAATTTGTAACTTGACACGGAGTCAGGGAACCACCAGCATCAACATCACCTGTAATCTTGTCAAAAAAGAAGACCTCTGGTTCAACGTCAGACCTACTGAATTGGAATCTGCATTTTTAACCACATTTGTAGGGTGTAAGCGCATTAACACTGAAGAAGTGCCGATCTAACCTAGTGTTGCTCTTCCTGTATGAGGAGGCTTTTTCCTCTCTGGAGACTTCTATAATTTTGTCTTTGTCCTTGATGGCTAGAAATACCATGCTAAACCCCGTGTGATGGCTCATAACTGTACTCCTAGCACTTTGGGAGGCCAAACTGGTCAGATCTCTTGAGGTCAGGAGTTCAAGAGCAGCCTGACCAACATGATGAAACCCCATCTCTACTATAAATACAGAAATTAGCTGGGCATGGTGGCACAGGTCTGTGACCTCAGCTACTCAGGAGGCTGAGGCAGAAGAATCACTTGAACCCAGGAAGTGGAGGTTGCAGTGAGCTGAGATCATGCCACTGCACTCCAGCCTGGGTGACAAATTGATACTCTGTTAAAAAAAAAAAAAAAAAAAAAGAGAAGAAAAAGAAGAGGAGGAGAAGGAGAAGGAGGAAGGAGGAAGAGAAGAAAGGAAAAGAAAACGAAAAGATGAAAAGAAAGAAAAAGAAGAAAAGAAAAGAAAAGAAATGTCGTACTAATATGCTTGCTGTGGGTCTTTCATTCATTGGGTTGGAGATGCAGTAGGTCTTTTAAATTTGTGACTTATGTTCTTTATTTTTGGGAAATGCCTTTGTTTGTTTTTTAGTTTAGTCAAGCGAAGCAGTGGGACTCATATTATTTCTTAATAATTTCTTCTTCACCATTTTGACTCCTAACTGAAGTTTCTGTTAAATGTATTTTGAACCTCTTGGACTTATCTGCCAAGTCCATATTTTTTATCTCCATTTTCTCTCTTCTCGTCTTTCTTTTTTCTTCCTAGGAAACTTGTTCTACTGTCATCTTCCAACTCCATTATTAAACTTTGTGTGTCCGCTATTATTATAACTTCAGTGAGATTTTTCTCATCTTCCAATAGTTCCTTTTAGTTTTCGTTGTCCAGAAACTAGTGATAGGGCACACCTACTTGCAAGAAATACTGTGTTTTTTCAGCCTAGGAAGTAGTGTGACCTGCTAAAAATTGGTATTCTGTTGCTAAGGAGGGGGAGAAAGTATAATGTGGATGGCAACTAGATGCCTCTATAATAAGTTCCAAACCATTAATTTAGATAAAATAATAATGCAATTACAATTCCATTATCTGGTTTGGTTTATATCTGTAAGCCTTCCTGTCATGAAGTAGAGTAAGTGATGAGAAGTCAGCACTGGAGAAGATTTATGTTAAATGAGATAATCATGGAAAACAAATACATTTGAGAAAAGTACCATTTTGACTTTTAAATTCAGCCCAATGCTTCCATTTAGAATTAATCAACCCCAAAACTCCTAAAATATGTAAGATATGTTAATATAATCAAATTATGCTTATAACAAATTATAGTCAGAGGTCTGATTCTTACTTTAACATTGTAATAAAGTGTCCCAGTTACTTTTATTCCCTGACCAAAGTCTGACTTTTTTTTTTTAATTACTGAACGCGTAATGCCATAGCTTGGAGTTTAGAAGGACATACCTTCTAAAAGGGCTGAGTGAGGAAGGATAAGCTGTCTGATAAGTTTTGTCAGCCAAACCAACCTCCCACATCCATGTTATGATAGATACCACAGTCTCTTTCTCCTCACTTTTTATGAATTTATTCAATTACATTTCTACCTAAATAAATTCAGCTCTTGATTTAAACAATATAAATCTTAGAATAACTTGTATTAACATTTAAAAATTTGCCAGATGACAGTGAAACAATCCCATAACCAAAAAAATTAAACTTCTAATTGAAGAGACTGTATTAGTGGAAGATGCAAATCTTCCACATCACTTGAAATATTTTTCCTGAGTATAAAGCACTCATTGGATTAGCTAGAGAATGTTTATTAAATATTTATTGAGTTACTTTAACTATATTTAATTGATACTGACATTTCTGGCTATTAAAATATTTAACTTATAAATCTAACATCCAAAACTATTAAAACCCAGAAGAAAATGTAGACAATACCATTCAGAACATCAGCAGGGGAAAAGATTTCATGACAAAAACATCAAAAGCAATTGCAACAAAAGCAAATATTGGTAAATGGGACCTAACTAAACTAAAGAGCTTCTGCACAGCAAAAGAAACTATCATCAGAGTGAACAGATAGCCTATGGAATGAGACAAAACTTTTGCAAACTATTCATCTGACTCTACAAGAAACTTAAATTTATAAGAAAAAAAAAAAATCCCATTAAAAAAACAGGCAAAGGACATGGACACTTCTCAAAAGAAGACATTTATGCAGCCAACAAACATATTTTAAAAAGGTCAACAAAAATGATCGTTAGAGAAATGCAAATAAAAACCATAATGAGATACCATCTTATGCTAATCAGAATGGTGATTATTAAAAAGTCAGAAAACAACAGATGCTGGTGAGGCTATGGAGAAATAGGAACACTTAGACTGTTGGTGGGAATGTAAATTAGTTCATTCGTTGTGGAAGACAGTTTAGCAATTCCTCAAAGATCTAGAAGCAGAAATACTATTTGAGCCAGCAATTCCATTACTAGGTATATACTCAAAGGAATATAAATAATTCTGTTATAAAGCTACATGCATGCACATTTTATTGCAGCACAATTCACAATAGTAAAGACATGGAATCAACCCAAATGCCCATCAATGAAATACTAAAGAAAATGTGATACATATGTAATGAAATACTATGCAGCTATAAAAAGAAACAAGATCGTGTCCTTTTCAGGGACATAGATGGAGTTGAAAGCTATTATCCTCTGCGAACTAGCACAGGAACATCAAATCAAACAATTTATGTTCTCACTCATAAGTGGGAGCTGAACAATGAGAACACGTGGATACAGGGAGGGGAAAAACACACACAGGGGCCTGCGGCAGGAGGGCAGGGGGAGGGAGAGCAGCAGGATAAATAGCTAATGCATGTGGGGCTTAATGTCTAGGTGATGAGTTGATAGGTGCAGCAAACCAACACTGCACAAGTTTACCTGTGTAGCAAACGTACATGTCCGGCACATGTATCCAGGAAATTAAAATAAAATTAAATATAAAAAATATTTAAATTAAAAAGAATGCTGGTTGACAAAACATGAAATAACTTGAAATTTAAAGAAATCTAAAAAATTGATTAGTGTAAGTTCTCAATATGCTTATTTTATATCTGTCATTGTTATATTTAAAACATGTATGTTCTTTCTCTCAAAATACAGAAAAGCTCCAAAAGGTTAGAAATTATATTCATAAAGTTTAACTTTACTTGTGTTCTCTTTAAAATCTCTTACAATGTTTTTCTGTATGACATGTCTATGATTATCTATTTTATCATATTTTTGTTACAAATCAAATGATGTAAATATGAAAGACTCACTAATATAAGGCTATTTAGTCCTTTCCAGGTTTTTTCAACATTTTTTAAAAATTAAAATAACTAACAGGAAAAGCAAAATTTAACTGGGTTCATCCATATTACTGGAAACTATTGCTTTTGGCACTACAATTAAAACCAACATTCATGACTGCCAGAAATAATGAAGTTTTGGATTTATGATGAGGAACTGAGAGTTATACCCTATTTTATTTTTAAAGGTGAAAGATTTACAGTCAATAGGGCTTGAACTGATGTGTCTCATTCATTCCAGAAATGTGAGAGTGAAGGAATGTGAGTGCAAGGCCAAAAATGCTATTGTGTCCAGGTGGAAGTGAAACAATAAAAAATAAACTACTAATTGGACTATTTATTTTAAAATGCTTTCTGTAAATGCATAAAACCTTCATCTCTTCATTAACAAAAATCATAAAACTTAAGGAAGAGTTATACATTTATATCATCATAGTCTTAATCTTTAATTTCTCTGAAGATACTAAATCTCACAAAAACGTGTTCCTTATTAATCTTTACAAAATTGTCATTTCCCCAGTGAAGCCAATTTACATTAAAAATAAAGTTCAGAAAATGCTGATGCCTGCTCTCTCTCCTCTTTTACCCGCCGCTTGTTCTCCCAGCAATGTTCTCCCTATATGTTTATGGGTGGACAACTTCTATTTTAACATTCTCCATTCCATTAACTCTGCCTCTTCCTATGTGGGGGAGGGGGACTAAATAGCTCTAATAGTTATTTACTTTCTTTTGTCTCAGAGGTTTCCAAACTTGTGCTTTTAGCTTCCTTTTCACTGGGACAAATGGATGCAAGTTATTTTCCCCTTTCCTGAAAAATAATCAGGAACTATTTTCTTCATCTATCTCAGGTGTTTCCTGAGTTTCCTGAGATATTAATTATGGTTTCTATACATTCAGAATCAATGGACTCACATATATGGTACTGTGTTCACTGCAACACAAACTTTTTCTAGAAAAAAAAATTATTTATCTTCTAGTTCTATCCAAATGATAGTAGAACAAAATTCCTTTTTAGCTAGGTAGAGGGATTTTTTTCCTTGGGAAATAATAATCAAGTCACACAGGTTAGCTTATAGGTAGATATAGATATAGGCATAGACATAAGCATACAGTAAAACACTGAATTCTGGCACATTATTTCTACATAAGCACATAGAAATAATGTGCCAGAATTCAGTGTTTTACTGCCGATTGGTTTCAAAACTACTGTATCACTATATCTCTAAATTAGTTGCATTTCTTACACTAATTTAGAGATATAGAGTATTTTTGAAACCAATAGGCAGTAAAACACTGAGTTTTGGCACATTATGTCTACAACAAAAAGTTTCTGAAAGATTTAAAAGAAGAAAATATTACTATCAAATTGAACATACATTTATATCATTAATAAAATTTTCCCTTTTATTTTAAACGTATTTACATTAACACTAAACTTTAAATGAGTATGTAAAATTAAAATGCATATGCATATACATACATATGACATTGGTATATTGAAATTAGCATGTTTTCATGTCAAATTTAAATATGCTAATTTCATACTAATTTAAATTTAATATGCTGATTTTTAACATACCAATGTCATATGTGCATATATAACATGTTTTTGAATAGTCTTGAAATTAGCATATGTCAATATACTAGTGTGTTTTTGGTATCTTTTGTTTTTGACTTTCTTCCTTGATTACATGCGTCCTTCCCAGAGAAAGCTAAGCTCCAGAGAAAGAGCATTGCAAAATGCAGAGAAAACAGAATTACTCCTGTACAACCTCAGAGATAAACAAGAAGACCTGCCTGTTTAACAATTCATGTCCTATCTCAGAATTGAATGCATTTTTATTCTTGCATTATATGAGTTATCTCCACATCCTGAAAATCAATTGCTTATTTTCACTTCAAAACATTAAATATTGTACAATGGATTTTGACATTAATGCTAAAGTGTTTTTTCAATTTTTTATTGCAGTAAAATTCATAGAATATAAATTTTACCATTTTAACTATATTTAAATGTACACTTCAGTAGAGTTAAATATAATGTTGTGAAACCATCAACATCTCCACAACTCATATTGCAAAACTGAAACTCTATACCCTTCAAACAATAACTCCTCATTCCTGCTCTTTCTCCCCTGACAACTACCATTCTTTCCTCTGCGCCTTTAACTACTCTTAAGTACATTGTGTAAGTGGATTCATACAATATTTGCTTTTTATGACTGTTATTTCACTTAGAATTATATTCTCAAGGTTCATCCATGATGTAGCATATATCACAATTTTCCTTTTTGTGACTAATATTCTATTATATAAATATACCACATTTTGCATATCTATTGATCCATCAATGGATACTTGTGTTGTTTCCACATTTTAGCTATTGGGAATAATGCTGCTACAAACATATTATACAAACGTGGATATCCAAATATTTGAGATCCCACTTTTAATTCTTTTGAGTATGTAACCAGAAGTGGAATTGCTGCATGATATGTGAATTCTAGCTTTAATTTTTTTGAGAAACCACAAAACTGGTTTCCATAGCAGTCAGACCATTTTATATTTCCCATCAACAATGCCTGAGTGTTCCAGTTTTTCAACATCCCCATCAACACCTGTTATTTTCTGGATTGTTGATAGTTGCCATTATAATGTGTGTGAAGTGATATTTCACTGTATGTTTGATTTGTATTTCCCTAGTAATTAATGATATTGAGAATTTCTATATGTCCTTATTGGCCATTCTCACTGGAGAAATGCTTATTAAGGCCTTTGTCTATATTTAAATCATATTGTTTAACCTCTTTTTAGTTTTATAAGTTTTCTGTATATTCTATATATTAACCTCATAGATACATGGTATTTAAATTCTCTTTTCTATTTTTTTCTCTGTTGATGCACAAATATTTTTAATTTTCATTAAGTCCAATTTGTCCATTTTTCTTTTTTTGCTTGTGCTTTGATGTCATATCTAAGAAATTATTGCCAACTCTGAAGTAGTAAAGATTTTGTCCTAAGTTATCCTCTACAATTTTTATTGCTTTATGTCTTTTTTTTTAATTGTACTTTAGGTTCTGGGGTACATGTACAGATCATGCAGGGTTGTTACATAGGTACATACATGGCAATGTGGTTTGCTGCCTCCATCCCACCATCACCTACATCTGGCATTTATCCCCATCTTATCCCTTCCTGATCTCCCTACCCCGTCACTGTCCATCCCTTGGCCCCTTGCAACAGACCCCAGTGTGTGATTCTCCCCTCCCTGTGTCCTCATTGTTCATCACTAGCCTATAGGTGAGAACATGCGGTGTTTTTCTGTTTTTGTGTCAGTATGCTGAGGATTATGATTTCCAGATTCATCCATGTCCCTACAAAGGACACAAACTCATCATTTTTTATGGCTGCATAGTAATCCACAGTGTATATATGCCACATTTTCCTTGTCCAGTCTATCACTAATGGGCATTTGGGTTGGTTCTAGGTCTTTGAGGAATAGCCACACTGTCTTCCACAATGGTTGAACTAGTTTGCACTCCCACCAACAGTATAAAAGTGTTCCTGTTTCTCCACATCCTCTCCATCATCTGTTGTCTCCAGATTTTTTAATGATCGCCATTCTAACTGGCGCAAGGTGGTGTCTCAATGTGGTTTTGATTTGCATTTCTCTAATAATCAGTAATGAACAGCACTTTTTCACATGTTTGTTGGCCTCATATATGTCTTCTTTAGAAAAGTGTCTGTTCATGTCCTTCACCCACTTTTAGATGGGTTTGTTTTCTTCTTGTAAATTTGTTTTAGTTCTTTGTAGATTCTGAATATTAGCTCTTTGTCCAATGGGTAGATTGCAAAATTCTTTTCCCATTCTGCAGGTTGCTGGTTCACTCTAATAATTGTATCTCTTGTTGCACAGAAGCTCTGGAGTTTAATTAGGTCCCATTTGCCTACTTTGGCTTTTGTTGCCAATGCTTTTCATCTTTTAGTCATGAAGTCCTTGCCTATGCCTATGTCCTGAATGGTTTTGCTTAGGTTTTCTTCTAGGACTTTTATAGTGTTAGGACTTACATTTAAGTCTTGAATCCATCTGGAGTTAATTTTAGTGTCAGGTGTCAGGAAGGGGTCCAGTTTCTGCTTTCTGCACCTTGCTAGCCAGTTTTCCCAACACCACTTATTAAACAGGGAATCCTTATACTTTATCTTTATGCCCTGTCGGAATATTTATCAATATATACTGTTTTTCTTGGTCTTCTATAACCTTTTCTGATTTAAAGTCTACTACGTCCGATATTAGTATACCCATCCCTGGGCTCTTTTGGTTACTGTTGTATAGAGTAACTTTTTCATTCTTTTAATTTATTTATTTTTGGATCCAAAGTGAGACTCCTGTAGATAGCATAGAGCTGAATTATGTTTTTTAACTCCATTTTGCCAATCTGTTTTATGACACAAGAGTTTAATCTATTTACATTTAAAGTAATTACCAATAAGGAAGTACTACTGTCACTTCACAATTTGTCTTCTGTATGCTATTTGTCTTTTTAGTCCCTCATTTCCTGCATTACTGTCTTCTTTTGTGTTTTGTTGATTTTTTTTTTTTCTTTTTTCAGAGACAAGTCTTGCTCTGTCACTCAGGCTGGACTGCAGGGGTGTGATCACAGGTCACTACAGCCTCAACCTCCTGAGCTCAAGCAATCTTCCCACCTTAGTCTCTAGAGTAGCTGAAACCACAGATATGTTATACCATGGCCGGCTAACTGTTTAGTTTTTTATAAGCATGGGGCTCTCACTCCATTACCCAGGCTGGTCTTGAACTCCTGAGCTCAAGCAATCCTCCCTCTTCAGCCTCCCAAATTGCTAGGATAATGGCTGGTTGATTTTTTTGTAGTTAAATATTAACATTTCATTCTCTCTTTCTTTTCAGTGTCTTCTATAGGTATTTTCCTTGCAGTTACTATTGGGATTAGACTTACTATCCTAAAGTTATACTACTCTAATTTTAATCTACATCAGTTTAACTTCAATGACATAAAAATAATTTGTTTCTTTACAACTTTGTCCCCTCCTCCTCATTTTGGTTATTGATGTCAGAAAATTACATCTTTATATATTGTTTCCCAAAACACAATCTAATGATTCTTTTAAATGCATTATATATTAAATAATGTAGAAAACAAAATTTGAAATTACAAACCACAGTTACAATACTTTTAGATTAATAATTGTAACGTATTAATCTCAAATTATTTAGAAATCACAAAGTAGAGTTACAAAACATTGTTATAACATTATAATGTTATTAAATAGAAATGTTATTTAATATAAACTTATGTTATTTATAACTTATTGTATGTTATTTATTATAAACATGTTATTTAATATAAATATAAAATATGTTATTTAATATATATAACATTTATATTTAAATTTAACATTTATATTTAAATATTATTTAATATAAAACATTAAATAGGGAAAGGCTTCCCTATTTAATAAATGGTGTTGGGAAAACTGGCTAGCCATATGCAGAAAGCTGCAACTAAATCCCTTCCTTACACCTCATACAAAAATTAACTCCAGATGGATTAAAGATTTAAACATAAGGCCTAACATCATAAATAAAACCCTAGAAGAAAACCTAGGCAATACCATTCAGGACATAGGCATGGGCAAGGACTTCATGACTGAAACCCCAAAATAATGCCAGCAAAAGCCAAAATAGACAAATGGGATCTAATTAAACTAAAGAACTTATGCACAGCAAAAGAAACTATCATTAGAGTGAACTGGCAACCAACAGAATGGGGGGAAAAATTGCAATCTACCCATCTGACAAAGAGCTAATATCCAGAATCTACAAAGAACTTAAACAAATTTACAGAAAAAAAAAAAAACAACACAACCCCATCAAGAAGTGGGTGAAGGATATGAACAGACACTTTACAAAAGAAGACATTTATGCAGCCAACAAACATGAGAAAAAGCTCATCAACACTGGTCATTAGAGAAACGCAAATCAGAACCACACTGAGATACTATCTCATGCCAGTTAGAATGGCAAACATCAGAAAATCAGGAGACAACAAATGCTGGAGAGGAACTGGAGAAATAAGAATGCTTTTACAATGTTGGTGGGAGTGTAAATTAGTACAACCATTGTGGAAGACAGTGTGGCAATTCCTCAAGGATCTAGAAATAGAAATTCCATTTGACCCAGCAATCCTATTACTGGGTATATACCCAAAGGATTATAAATCATTCTATTATAAAGACACATGCACACATATGTTTTCTGTGGCACTCTTCACAATAGCAAAGACTTGGAACCAACCCAAATGCCCATAAAGGATAGACTGGATAAGAAAAATGTGGCACATATACACCACGGAATACTATGCATCCATAAAAAATGATGAGTTCATGTCCTTTGCAGGGACATGGATGAACCTGGAAACCACCATTCTCAGCAAACTGACCCAAGAACAGAAAACCAAACACTGCATGTTCTCACTCATAAGTAGTTGTTGAACAATTAGAACCCATGGACACAGGGAGGGGAACATCACACACCAGGGCCTGTCGGGGGTTTGGGGGATAGGGGAGAAATAGCAGGTGGTGGGGCAATGGGGAGGCATACCACTAGGAAAAATACCTAATGTAGATGATGGGTGCACCAAATCACCATGGCATGTGTATACCTATGTAACAAACATGTACATTCTGCACATGTACCCCAGAACTTAAAGTATAATTTTTTAAAAAATCTTTTTTTAATATAATTTTAAGTTATGTTCTAGTCAACCTTTTATTTCACCTTGTATAGCTTCCTTGAACATTTGTTGCAGGGAAAGTTAAGTGGTAACAAACTACCTCAGCTTTTGTTTATCTGGGAATGTCTTTATTTCTTCCAGTCTTTTGAAGGAAAGCTTTGCCAGATGTAGGATTCTTGGATGACAGAAAGTACTTTGAATATATCAGACTGATTTGATTTCGATCCCCATCTGCACCCACATCTCATGTTCAATTGTAATTCCCAGTGTTGGAGGTGGGGCCGGGTGGGAGGTGATTGAATCTTGGGGACAGGTTTCTAATGGTTTTGCACCATTCCCCTACTACCATACTCACTACTACTTCTGTTCTCATTGCAGAGTTCTCACAAGATCTGGTTGTTTAAAAGTGTATGGCACTACCTTTCTCTCTCTCTTCCTCTTGTGCTAGCCATGTGAGATGCCTTGCTTTCCCTTAGCCTTCTGCTATGGTTGAAAACTTCCTGAGGCCTCCCCATGAGCCATGCAGAGGTTTCCATGCTTCCTGTACAGCCTTTGGAACTGTGAGCCAACTAAACCTCTTTCCCAGCCTCAGGCATTTCTTTATAGCAGTGTGAGAATGGACTAATACATAGACCATGGCCTGTGGCCTCCAGAGTTTCTGATTCAAAATATGCAGGTAATTTTATTAATATTTATATTTAATTAGTCACTTCCCTCTTGTTGCTTTCAAAATTCTTTCATTGTGTTTTAAAAGTTTGATTGTAATATTTCTCAGTGTGGGTCTCTTTGAATTCATTTTATTTGGAGTTTATTGAGCTTCTTAATTTTATTATTATTACTATTTGGAGACAGAGTCTTGCTCTGTCTCCCAGGCTGCAGTGCAATGGCACAATCTCGGTTCACTGCAACCTCTACCTCCCAGGTACAAGTGATTCTCCTGTCTCAGCCTCCCAAGTAGCTGGGATTACAAGCACCTGCCACTGCACCCAGCTAATTTTTGTATTTTTTATTAGAGATAGGGGTTTGCCATGTTGACCAGTTGGTCTCAAACTCCTGACTTCAGGTGATCTCTCAAAGTGCTGGGATCACAGATGTGAGCCACCATACCCGGCTGAGCTTCTTGAATTTTTATATCCATGTCTTTTATCAAATGTGGAGAATTTTCAGCCATTATTTCATAAAACAATGCTCTTTTCTCTCTTTCCTTCTTTTCTACTTCTGAGAGTCTTACAATATATATGTTGACCTTCTAGACAGTGTTCCACTGGTTTCCTAGGCTCTATTTACTTTTCTTTACTCTTTTCCTTCTGTTCCTCAGACTGAATAATTTCCATTGTTTTATTTTCAAGTTCACTCATTCTTTCTTCTGCCTGTTCAAATGTACCTTTAAATTCCTCTAGTGATTTTATTTCATTTCAATTATTGTATTTTTCATCTCTAAAATTTGTTTTTTATTTCTTTTTGGATTATCTAGCTCTTCATTGATATTTCTATTTTGGGGGATTTTTTTTCTTACTTTCTCCATATCTTTCTCTAAAGAAAGTTGTTTTAAAGGTTTTGTATGATCTTCCATCAAGCCTTTCCAGAATCTTCTGAGGATTTTTATTTTTAAAAAATGCTTATCACAAAACATTTAAAATATATTCAGTTTCTGTTTATTTTTTTTCCGTGAATGAGTTATACAGTAAGTCCTAGCTAAACATCATTGATAGGTCCTTAGAAACTAAGGCTTCAAAAGAAGTAATGTACAGCAGGTCTCTGAATAACATTGTGTCATCCAACATCATTTTGTAATAACATTTATGAGAAAAATGGTTTTTGTTATATCTTGTTTTACTTAAAATTGCAGTTTAAAAGAACCTATCAACAATATTTAATAAGGGCTTACTCTTCTTTCCTTTTTCTATGTCTGCTTTGTGATCCTTTGCTGAAAATGGGACATTTAAATCTTTCTTATAGAGGAATTCCAAATAAGTACTTACTAACCCTTCTAGGAGATGAAACTTTATCCTCAAGTATGAGCTGGCCTTAGTGATTATATCTGAAAAATAAAATAACTGGAAGGTGAGTCCCTCCTAAGAATTGGCCTAGGCAGAAGAGAACTGCTTGCCCCAGGTTATGGATTACGACCTTCTTTCCTCCTACCCACACTATCTAATGGCTGATTGATGCAGGGGGTGGGCTAGAATATAAAAACTCAGCCTCTTGCCTTAAAGAAGACAACACTGAAAGCTACGCCAACTCCAGAGCACCTTGTGAGATTTGCTGGAAACTCTCTTGGAAATGCATCAAAGTCCCACTTACTCGGCTCAATCTGGCTTCTGTATTTCCTTTATACATGTTCCAAAGAGATGTTTCCAGTAAACCTTCTTCATTCAAATTCAATCTCAAAGTCAGCTTATCAGCAACCTGATCTAAGACACCTGTAGTGTGAAAGAGAGGCAGTAGAAAGTAGGAAGCAGGTGTAAGTTGAGGAAGTAGGTATAAGATTATGGAGTACATAAAATGGTGAAACAGAGTCAAAAGTTTGGAAAAGTTTATAATGGTGAGTTACTTTTATTAGTCTACAGGGTAGGGTACAGAGCAAAGTTTAATAGAAGATGGAAGCATGTGTCAAAATAGATATAACAAATCTCTTGGAAGACCACAGGCAGGAGCTGATCCTAACTGAGGAGAAAGGCTCTGCTTTCACAGTTTATAAGATTCCCTAATAGACTTCAAGTGAGCCTCAGGTGTGCCTCTCTCCCACTCAGCTTTGTATACTATTCTTTTATCACCGAAATGGTCCATCCCTGCCATTGTTTAAAGGGCCACTTGGCCCAGCAAAATGTCAAATGGTCTTAACTTCAGTTTAGCAGGAAAATATACATTGCTGCCACGTTTTATCCAGTATAATAATGTCGTGTGGTATCTAAACTGGTTGGGACATTAATGAAATTATTTATTGTATGGGAGAAGAAAATTAAGAAGTTACTGAAAGGTATATAAAAATCAATTACTATATTGCATAAATTGAGTTCATGGCTATAAGAAAGAAATGAATGTACTATAAAATACACAAAAGATTTTATTTAGACCCAGGTTCCTATAAAGAAAAACGCTGGCTGAGAATTCACATGGGCAGCTCTTGGACCCCAAAAGGTGATGATATTCACTAAATTCCTATAAATTACGTTGGAGGTTCTAAGAACAGTAGGGGTTTAATGATGGACCAAGAATTTTAAACAGACAACGCCACAGCTTATCTGGGCGAACCTTGTGACTAAGAAACAGTTCACCTACAGTAGGAATTTCAGATCCTCAAAGGTTTATGCCATCCATCCAATTGTATTCTAACCTCAATAAAAGTATAACTCCAAATCTTACTTTCTCAGAAATGAGTATTTTTATCCTTGGTGAAAATTATAAAATGAAAACTGTGTGTCCTGTTACCATCTCTTAACAAATTCTGTGTTAAATGTCAGCTAATTATTTAAGATATGGTTAGAGGAAGGACTCCAAAAATATGACCCTACTGAAATATTTTTTCCCAAATGATTTCTGCAGAGAATAATTTAACTTCTAAGTAAAATTAATCACTTTCTAAATTCTCATATTGAAAATTGACTCAAAGATTATAAAAATGATCTAGAAACAAATTTTAAAGTTCTGGAGTCTTCAGGACATAAACACTATGAAGGAAACAGACATGGTTTTGTCCGTTTCAAAGAATTTCCCTTGAAATGCATTTTTCAACATAATATCAAAAAAATTCTTTTGTGTGTGGGTGGGGTGGTGGAAGGGTGGTGGTGGGGTGGGAAACTTTTCTAAAGAGAAATAAAGGGATTTTAATGATTTATATTCTCCGTCTTCTTCCCTTTGTTTCTATTAATCAATTAGTGCTTTCATTGGACTCAATCACAAAATCATTTACGATTTTTAAAGGTTATCCACTTCTGCCTCCTAAAGAAGGTTGTTCTTAACCTAATCCTTTTGTTTTAGATTTTTGTATGTGTGAATATATACTCATTATGCACAACAAGACTTTGAAAATTAAAACATAGCAGGAAAATTAAATTTGCATATATACATAGATATGTATGTATATCTATATTCACCATATTTTATTAGAAATTATAATAATGTAAATTAGAATGCTTATAAAATACTAACAATGAAAAAGAATGTGACTAATTTTATACCAGAGTTTTCAGGATGTTTTAAATTTAACTGATCTGTTTCTATAAACAATCTTGTTAATTTTTTTTTAATTGCATTTTAGGTTTTAGGGTACATGTGAAGAACATGCAAGATTGCATAGGTACACACATGGCAGTGTGATTTGCTGCCTTCCTCCCCTTCACCTATATCTGGCATTTCTCCCTATGCTATCTCTCCCCAACTCCCCACCCCCCGCTGTCCCTCCCCTATTTCCCCCCAACAGACCCCAGTGTGTGATGCTCCCCTCCCTGTGTCCGTGTGTTCTCATTGTTCAACACCCACCTATGAGTGAGAACATGTGGTGTTTGATTTTCTGTTCTTGTGTCAGTTTGCTGAGAATGATGGTTTCCAGGTTCATCCATGTCCCTACAAAGGACACAAACTCATCGTTTTTGATGGCTGCATAATATTCCATGGTGTATATGTGCCATATTCTCCCTCTCCAGTGTATTATTGATGGGCATTTGGGTTGGTTCCAGGTCTTTGCTATTGTACACAGTGCTGCAACGAACATTCGTGTGCATGTGTCCTTATAGTAGAATGATTTATAATCCTTTGGATACAACCTTGTTAATTTATCTTAAAATTTTTGCAAATATGGATAACTCATACAAATAACATTTTTTCAACTATCCAAATGTTTTTAGAATAATGAGTTATTCATATAGGATCCATTTCCAAGCATACAAAAACAATTCCTAGAATATGTACCATGTGGTAACAACATCTTCATGGCATTTACTTATTTCTTGCATTTAGTTCACTTTTGCACCCTCTACATCTATTTTGCATTTTACCAGACGCATAATTTTTGTATGAGAAAAGTATGTTTACATAATCTTAAAAATATGAATCAACTTATGACATCTAATTTTCCTGAGTTCTAAATTGAGAACACAGAATAGTAAAATTTGACTATGTCTTAAAATACATTATCTTGCCAATTTTTTAACTAATTATTCTAAGATTAGATTTAATTTTACAACCAACAACAGGAGTCCTAAATTCTTAGCTATCTCATTTGTAAACATGAGTCAGAAATAAGTGTCTTACACAATCTCAGATCTAAAATGGGATTTTGGAAAGATACAAGAATAAGGTGCTATGAAATTAAAGAACATAACCTGGTGGATCTTTACTTTCTGGAGGACCCTTTCTCAAAGCTTTTGGGCAAGGTATAGTTTTCACTAGGACAGTTCTGTACTATTTCTGCAACCAGGCACTATAAAAATGGTTTTTCCCATTCAAATTCTGCAACAAGCTAAAAGACTTCTTGGACAAAAAAGGCTGCTTCTTTATTCTAAGAATGATCCAGAGAACAAATTATGGCACAAAATTAAAGTTTAATTTTTCCAAATATGAATATGTCTTTCCTCTGTATCCAAGTTAGCAACAACTAGTTATTGCAAGGGCAACTGCATTTTAACAACGAAAAGAGGTAAGTCATAGGAATAAATTCGTAAAGTAGAACTTCAGGCGTCAGTTGACAAGACAGACTTGACTTGACTGCTGGCTGTACCACTTACTAACCCTGACACAAGGACAGGGCTCCAACATTTTTCTAAGCCTCAATTTTCTTATTTAAAAAAAAAAAAAAAAAAAAAAAAAAAAAAAAACACTTTACATGGTTATTTTGATTATCATTTGAAACAAGGTAAAGCAGGAAGTAGGTAACCAATTCTAGCTAATCTATATGTGAGCCTGCTCAAAAAGTTGGTTTTGCCAACTTTAAAGTGTTAAGTGCTCCACCAAAGCTCTGGCTGAGAGTCAAACAGATACATAATTCAAAGTAGTGAATATATTCCTGGCAAATGATACTTTACGGAGAATAAAAGAAATGCCATACATTAACTAAACACCTGCCATTTAACCAGACACTATTTCTCTAAGCGTATTATAGAATTCATTTAATCTAAGTAGTACCCTTTTAGATAGGAACTATTTTAACCTCATTTTTCTAAGCATAGGAATGTTAACTAATGTGCTTGATTGACCTCACATAACTAACAAGGTGGAACCTGAATTTAAAACCAGATAGTTTAGCCATTTTTTCAAGAAGCCCTATTGATTTTAGTGAGAAATGAGATCTACAGTCCATGATTAGAGGAATTTTATTTTTTGTTATTTTATAATTAGAAAATATCCCACAAAAAGTATACATTCAAATTACCCTATTTTGAAATCACTTAGAATTTTATCTGCTAATGTGGTTATACCACTGACAATACATGTTTAGGTTCACTTTAAAATGCTTATTCTTAAGGATTATTCTTTTACTTAATTTTATAATTATTAAAATATTTCCATGGTTCCCAAATTAAGCAAAGCTACATTTTGAGAAAGCTAGCCTTTCAGTTTTCAATTTGTAATACTAACATATATATCTCTTTTTTTTTTAGCTAAACAATAGCAAACTGCACAACCTTTCTATTTGCCTGGAATTTTTCTCCTTTGGATGGGTATATTAACGTTTATTCTACTAGTACCCTGTAGATAGGCACCTAGGTTTCTTCCAGTTTCTGATATTACAAATAGTTCTTTTAACAACATTATGCAAACAAACTACATATTTTTGGTGGTATATCTTTTAGATAAATTTCTAGAAATAGTATTTCTAAGTCAAAAGGTAAATGGATATGTGATCTTTCCTGATCTTTTGAAATGTCCCATTATAGTATTGGTGTCATTTGCAATTTCACTAACAATGTAAAAGAGTGCTGTTTTACCATAGCTTCTTCAGCAAAGTATGCTGTGAAGCTTTGTAGTTTTAATTTTCACTCATAGTGAGAAATCATATCTCAATGAATTTTTCATCTTTTTTATGAGTTTGAACATCTTTTTCAAATGATTAAAAGACATATGCATTTCCATTTTATTGAGTTATTCTTTATTTTTAAATAAAAAACATTTTTTAAAAAGCTTTTCATGAATCAATATTTTGTTTGACATCTTTCATTCCATGCTTGCTTTGTACAAGGAAATGAAAAATGTATTCACTGTTTTAATTTTACTAGTTACTGATATTTGAAGCTTTCAATTCAAATCACCTTCAGTGGAAGATGAGAATTCATTTAGAGTTATTTATCAATCATTTTTATAAGTTCATATCCAGTTAAGAAAATCTACTTCAGTAAATTTGGTAGTCTTGTATAAGGAAATGTACAATTTTTATCAATATAGGCTGAGCTATGCTCTAGTAACAAACCCCCATATCTTATTGATCTAGCAATACATTGGTTTATTTCTCACTCACTTCACAATATATATAGGTAAAGCTGCTCTCTTTGGCCGTTTTGCTCTAAGTGGTAACTCAAGGACCCACTTGGAAAAGAACCACCATGTTTTCTTCCATGTTGAGACACTTATCTTTGTGGTCCCTAAGTGCCACGGAAGGAGAAGAGAGAGTGTGGACAATTGTGAAGGTTTATGGTCAGCCCTAAAAAGGAGGTACATCACTTCTACCCACATTCAACTGACAAGAAGTGAGCCAGAGTCTCAGAAACAGTTTCCCTGTGTGCCCAAAGAGTGCAGTACCTTCCTCTCCTCTCCTCTCTCTTCTCCTTTCTTCCTTTACCTCTTTTTATGAGTATAAAACCAGTTTAGTATTACATGATCTCAATCCTAACACCCTAACAATCAATGATTTAATCAACTGTGCATACATTTCCAGTGGGACAATCATTGTTCTGGGGATTCTAATATTTGGAATTTAAAATACTACTCTGCGGTCACATTGAGATGAAGTCAATCCATGGACCAACAGCACCATATTGATGTAGCCAGGTTTGACCTATGTACACAAATAGCAGAGAAACAAAGTCCTTGGTAAAAAAGAAAGCAGAAGTACAGACAGCAACAGAAAGAGAAGTCAAATGCCCCAAATGAATGGAAAGAGTCATTTTTATTAGTGTGTGACTGGTCAAAGAAAATTCAATATGTAAGAATATGGTGTTTATCTTTCCACAATCAAATACAATTTCCATTTCAATTGTGGGCTCCTCTTCATATTGATATTAGAAAATATTATCTAGTCACTACCTGGTAAACTCAGCAGAGATTACCTTGTTCTGTTCTGCTTTTAAATCTTATAAGTATAGTATTTAAACCCAGTTGAGGAGATAGAATGTTAATTTAGAACTTCCTCCTCACTGTTGAAGTTCTGGGAGCATGCAGTGGTTCATGGCATTGGTAGCAAAGGGAATCTATCTTAAAAGTAACCTCCAATGATATGTAACACTCTATAATTGGTCATTTTTATCATGTGCTATTAATGCTAAGGTTTCTCGGTTTACTGTGGTGCCTGTTGTCCAAATTACAGTAACAGAACTCTCCTTCCCTGTTTGAACCCCGAAGCCTTTTGTAGTCTCTGGCTACCTTCTTCTATACTTCCCTAACATCCTGTAAGTCTTCCTTTAGGCCTGACTTCCTAAATACTCTATCCTTGCTGTCTTACAGCTGTGCATGATTTAGAATGCAGGGCTTCTTTGCAAGGCTGATGGGCTCCTGGGCTACACCTGGAAGCATAGCCAAGGCATTCTTGTTTTAGGATCCTCTCAAATTTTTCAGTTGTCATTTCCTCCCCAGGGGCAAAACTCAAGGTTCTTTAGGACTTGGAGGTTTTGGTTCACATCAGTGATTAAGACTCCTGTCCTCCTTTCCAAATTTGGGAAAAAACATGTCTTGGTCTAGCCCAGAAAAGGCATTTATTTCCTTACTGTGTGGGAAAAACTATGCACATTTTTCCAATGAAGCCATTTATGTAGGTCACTCAGGCAGACAATAGCAAAACTGTTTCCTCTGGTTCCCTTTTCTCCCACTCCTTCCCTAAAGCAAAGCACAAACGGATCCTGTGAGCTAAAGGAAACGAGTTTGGTGCAGAGTTACATGTACAGTTAGTTACATGACCCATTAGTCATCAAATCAGACACGTCCACTCTATGAATACGGATGACAGAAACTGTTTACCCAGCTGCTACACCTATACTTGAACTTCTAAACTGGGCAAAATTTTATAGCACTTTAAGCCACGAGACAGCTGGCTCTTGTGTTTAAAAATAACACATAAAAATTAAAAATTGAGTGGCTGGATGTAATGAAACAGAAAAGAGATAATTCAGATTGAGTTTGTGTGTTGGTTGTGTCAGGTTTTTCACATGAAATATCTCATTTAAATTTCATAACCATTGTGAAACAGATATTAGCTGCTTCATTTTTGGGAAAAGGAAACAAGATTGAGTTACTCAAGTTATAATAAGACCACTGTTATGGGTTAAATTTCATCCCTCCCCCGCAAAGATGTATTTAAGTCTTAAACTCCTAATACTGTGAATGTTATCTCATTTGAAAATAAGATCTTTAAAAATATAATCAAGATTAGGTGAGGTTATACTGAATTATGGCACACCCCTAAATCCAATTATTTGTATCTTCCTAAGGAGAAAAAGATTTGGAGACACTCAGATGCACACAAAGGGAAAACAGTCACATGTACTTGTAGGCAGAGATTGGAGTAGTGAAGTTACAGCTGAGGAATGCCAAGAATTGCCAGCAACCACCAGAGGCTAAGAAAAGGCAAGGAAATAGTCTTCCCTAGAGCCTTCCACAGAAGCTTGGCCTTACTGACAACAAACTTCTAGCCTCAACTGTCAGAGAATAAATTTTTTTCTTTTTTTTCTTTTTTTAAGCCACTCAGCTTGTGGTAAGTCATTATGGCAGCTCTAGGAAACTAATAAAACTCCCCATTCACTGAATTCCTACAAGGTCACAGGCATTCTCCTGGCCATATACTATATGTTACTTAATGTAATTCTAATGCCAACCATCACCTCTGCTATAGATTGAATGGTTTTGTCTCCGTAAAATGTATATGTTGAAAGCTAATCCCCAGTATGATGGTAGTTGGAGGTGGGGCCTTTGGAAGGTACTTAGGTCATGAGGGCAGAGCCTTCATGAATAGGACTTATGCCCTTATAAAACGGAGCCCAGAGAGTTGTCTTGACCCTTCTGCCATGTGAAGACTCGGTGAAAAGACAGTTGTCTATGAACCAGGAAGTGAGCCCCCACCAATTACCAAACCTGCCAGGCCTTGATTTTAGATTTCCCAGCCTTCAGAACTGTGAGAAACACAAGTGTTGTTTGTAAGCCACCCAGTCTACATTACTTTTGTTATATCAGCTGGAATGGACTAAGACAACCTTTAGTTACAGAGATGACAGCAAGGCTTAGACAGGAAAAGTAGCTCACCAATGTCATACCATTTCAAAGTGATAGGGTGAAGATTTTAAAGTTCAGAGTCAAAGAATCTATTATAAATGCCTTTCTAGATTCACACAGCCAGAACACGAATTTGAAGCCAGGTTTTCGGATTCTAACTCTGATTGTTAAACAGAATATAAAGCTAAAACACCACATTTTCAATACAAAGCTGACATTAACAAAGGCTTGTAGGGATGTCATTGTAAGGTTCTAAGCATGACGTATTAGACAAAGAACTATAAAGAAAGACAGCAATGGAAATATGCTAGTGAGATAAATTATCTTAAATTAGTTTGTTTTGCTGCAGTTGTCTTGCATTAAACTCTAGTCATCACGTAAGATGTAGATAACAAAGATTTTTTTTGAAATTTCTCAGTTTTTTTGTTCCAGAATATTTCAAAAATATACCAACATACAATATCAGACACCCAGATATATAACATGTGACTTAAATAAGTATCAATTCTTGACAATCTTCTATTATTTACATCTCTAGCCATCACTTTCAACGCAAATCATTCTGAAACAGAAATCATACATTATATCATTTCAAACACACACACGTAGTATTACATAATCTAGGATTTTTTTTCCTGTAGAACCACTGTAGAAACGGGAAAAAGAAAAGGAGTTTACATGACAGGTAACCCGGCACCAACTGCCTCCTACCTTAGCTGGACCAAGGTTCTGTCCTTCTGCTTCTCCCTTCCTGCCTGGAGAAGGACTGAGGCTATCTTGCCAATCTTAAGTCCTCAAGAAAAGAGAGTAAGTCCAACCAGGTCTAGCTAAGAACTAGAATATCTTCGCCGGAGGAAGAAAATGGCCGCGTTCCCCTCTAGCAGTGTTTTTCTAACTCTCTTAATAATAGGAATCACCTGAGATTTTAATTTAATATGAAGGCTCATTCCCTGCCTATTGCCCTGTTCAGCAATAAAATATGAAATATAATTATTATTTTTCTGAAGTAAGATATACAGAACTAGAATAATTTATTGTTTATGTGGAATTCAAATGTACTGATATCCTGTATTTTATCTGGCATCTTTACTGGTAATAATTAAGAATCATGTGTTTAAGGTGTGCTTCAGGTGTTTCTTGTTACATTGTCTTAAGTAGAAAATCCTGAGCAGTTTCCTTTTTAGCCAAGCCTACCCTCACGTTTCCAACTGACCCTTATAAATACTCAAATTGGCTGTGGAAATGTCAGCATCATTGTTAGTTACTACTTATGAATACTTGCCATGACTTGCAATCATAATTATGTAGACTATTCAGCATGTGTCAAATGAATTTAGTTTATTCTTTGTTGATTATAGCAGTATAGTGTTGGTTTATAACTCTTCAAATTTTGTAGATCATAGTAATTCTTTCAACTTTAAAAATTGGAAGAAACATTTTACAAAACACACTAAAAGCGGTAAAAGTGGGTCTTTGGAGGTCGTATGTAATGGTTCTTCTTGACGTTGAATTTATGACATCACTTGCAGCAAGCTCAGAAATGACAGAATGCGGCAGATCTTGACACTCTGTTTGTCCTCAGAGAATCCTCCTCTCTGGAATGTGCTTCTTCTCTTGGTCTGATGAAACACAAACTTCCTGGCTTAAAGGATGTATTCAACGGCCAATTGTTTAGGAAAACATTTTCCTGAGGGCTTGAAAGTAGAGGACCAGATGATGGATGGTGTTTTAAATGCATGTGAAGGATCAGTAATGGGAGCATTTTCAAAAGTATTACCAATAATTAGGCATGTTAATCTATGAAAAATTAGACTAAGATATTTTGAAGGCTGGACATGTCAATGATTCCCAGATTTCTATGCTCAAGGTGTGAGAAACTAATTGCCAAAAAATACAAAGATGAATTTAATAAGCATAACTGCATCCAGCTTCAATAGTCTAGAAGCCCAAGAAAACTTCAAGACTCGATTTCACAGAACTTCCATGACCTCTGGAGCCTTCCATTAAAGAAAAATCAAGTATATGATTTAAATAATTCCAGCCTTCGATGATAAATGAAAAGAATCCTTCACAAACATCCGAGATCTTGTAAAGTTTTTATTTTGAAAGGCTCAAATTTTCTCTAGGGTTTTTAAATTATTTTCATAGATTTGAATGTTTTGGCTTCTCAGGACTAATACACTGGGAACAATGAAAGATAAGCTAGAAAACTTCTTCTCACAGAGCCTTCGGTTAAAAAGAAACATGATTTCTGAGCTTTGGTCAGATTAGTATGTGAAGTCTACTCAGATTCCACAAAAACATACAGAATGACTGGCCTCTGAAATTCTCACTATATTTTTACCTTTAAGGCTTTGTTAAAATTTTGAACAATGGCTATCCCCAGCATCATTAAATGAGATGTACTATTGATCTTGAATAAATTAACTGAAGAAAAAAGAACAAATGAATGAACATATCTCAAGTGAAGGACCAGCCATTTGATTGTGGGTGAGATTGCTGCTACAAGTTTTTCACATTAACAAGGATGCAATCAGCATAAAGAATGATGATGTTGAAAGTAACATTTTCCTAACTGCATCAGTTACCGTGAAAAAGCGATAAACAATTCTTAAGAAAACCCTTCTGAGCAAATACTTTGGTTGTCCAGAATGAGGAGGAGCTGCCACCCGAGGGTTTCAAAATGGGAATGATGATTGTCTTTTTCCACAAGGAGTATGCCAACTCTGAGAAGAGCTATGAGTCATGTCATTGATTTTATTTAATTCTTGTTCTTTAAATTTTATTTTCATTACAAGTGTCTGATACTATATAAATCAAAACAGGGGAAAAAACTTAACCATTTCAGCAATAAACTCAAAGCCGTATATTTAATTTTTAAATCTGACTTAAATCTTGCAAAAATCTTAGTTTTCCTAATACTCTGATGCAGTGTTTATTTCTATTTTAGTGCATCTCAGTTTACTTGGGACTATTTCAAGGCTTTCTTTGAATGTGGACAGACTTCTCTTTGTTTGACATTAATTCAAGAAGCTTTATTTTATCACAGGCAGTTATTCACTATTGATTTTTACTCCCAAACTGTCTCTTTTAAGCCTAGTAAACTTAAAATTTAGTCAAGCTGTCTTAGGTCTTAGAAACTTGCTCTACCACAAAATCTATTCCACTTCTTTTTACTCAGTTCATTGAGATAAAGTTTACATATAATAAAATTTATCAATTTTAAGTGTACAATTCAATGAGTTTTGAGAAATGTATGCATTCATATTTACATATTTTCTCATGCCACTTATACTCAATCTTCTTTCCCCAGCCCCCAGCCTCTGGCAATCCCAGATTTGCTTTTCATCATCAAGATTTTGATTTTTCTAGTCATATGTTCTAAATGTTTGTATTTGGCTTCTTTCACTTAGCAATGATTTTGAGATTCATTCATGTTGTATTTATCACTAGCTTGTTCCTTTGTATTAGTGGGTAAAATTCCATTGTATAGACATATCACAATCTGTGTTACAAACATATGTGAATATATGTTTTAATTTATCTTGGGTACCTAAAAATAAGAACATTGAATCTTATGGTAAGCATACACTTAACTTTATAACAACAACAAAAAAAAACTCCAAAATATTTTCCAAGGTGTCTGTGGGCATTTTTCATTCCCACCAGCAATGTGTGAGAATTCCACCAACAAGGAAAAATAAGAAGCGGTCCCCCTAGACTGAGCTGATCCTTGTGGAAGAGACAGAAGCAGAAGCAAGATATCTTACTCCTGTCTCTATGGTGCTATCCTGGGCACTTATGCTCTGCCAGAATTTCACCACTCCCCTGGTACTCCTCAACATACTTGCTCAGTCACTCTACTGAAAATACAGTTATTTCCTCAAAAAAAAAAAAAAAGAGAAAGACATTTTATAATACTTGAGGCAAGGATAAAAATCAATAAATTTTTTTAAAAAGAAAAACCTTCCATTTCCTAATCTTTTTATATTGGTGGTGTTTTTCCTGATTAAGTCACATTTTTCTGCTTCTTTGAATTCTTAAATTCTTTGAATTTCTCTGCATTCAAAGAAGCAGGAAAATATGACTAAATTGCGGGCAAAGTGAATTATGTAATTTCACTTTGTTCATTGCTGGATTTTGTTGTATTCTGTGAAAGAGTATTAGAGTTTGTTTGGCCCTTTGTGACTTGCTCTTAAGCTCACTTAGAGTGGATCCAGAGCTCTATTAGTGCGGATTTTTAGGTTAAGGCTAACTTAACTGCATTACAAACACAACATTCTTGTGAGAATTCAACCCAATGCCCCAGGTATTATGAGATTTTTCTACTCTCATTTGTAGGTATACAAACTATTTTCTTATCTGCCTGGATTAGTGCTTTACAGTATTTTTATTTTGTTTTATTTTCTTTGTTTTCCACACCTGGATAATTTCCTCTAGCACATGCCATAGGTAAATAATCAGCCCGTGATGAGCTCCCCACCAACACCACATCCCTGTCCACAGATCTCTGAAGTTCTTATTCTATGCAACTCCCTCCTCTCTGTCCCACAGATTGTGCCTGTCTTGGATTCCCAAATCCTCAATCTCTGTCTCTACAACTCTTTAAGACTTTGGGGTTCTGTTTGAGTTTCTTCCCAGCTCACTACATTTTGGGAATTACCTCTAGTCAGTAAACTGAGGGAACTGTGGCACTCACCTCATATTATTAGTTTTCCTTCTCTCAGTGATCATGTTCCTGATGTCTATAGTTCAATGCTAAAGAGTGGTGCTGTTTTTGGGGGGTGGCAGGGGGTGGAAATCTGGTTTTTCTAGTTGTTTATGACAACAGGGTAAACCTGGTCCCTGTTACTTCATTCAAAGCTACAGGTACAGGTTCTTTATGTTTTCTCATTTCACTTTCAAATTAAAAACATAAAAGTTATAAAGTAAAATAATGAATGGAGAGTAATATCAATATGGAATAATGATGTCATTATTATATAATATATTTTTACAAATCTTTCACTACAACAATTCTCATGTTGGATTTTTACAGTTCACCTCTTTGTTGAATTTCTCAATACAGCATAATTTTCTAATTATGTTTGTGTTGCAATATATTTCAATCATAAGCGTTCTTCTTTAACCTTCACTTCTTTCCAAAAATTTTAATTGTTATATTTTATGTGGTTACATTTTGATATGCATTTTTTTCTTTTTTGAGATGGAGTCTTGCTCTGTCACCCAGGCTGGAGTGCAGTGTTGCCATCTCAGCTCACTGCAGCCTCTGCCTCCTGCGTTCAAACAATTCTCTTGTCCCAGCCTATGCTGCCATGCCTGGCTAATTTTTGTACTTTTAGTAAAGACAGGGTTATACCATGTTGTCCAGGATGGCCTTGATCTCTTGACCTCATGATCCTCTCACCTCAGCCTCCCAAAGTGCTGAAATTACTGGCATGAGCCACTGCACCTGGCTGCAATTATTTTTATCTCATAGTTCATCCTCTTTAATTGACTGATATGTAGTAGTCAAATATATCCTAAATTTTAACTTTTAAAAATGGAATTCAACCTTACAATAAATGAAAAAACAGCAACTGGCTCATTCTGACCTTTCTCTTCTTAATTAGTTCCAATACATTCTTCTTTATAAATCATTCTTCTTCTGTCTATTCTTTCACTTTATATATTTTTTCCTTTCCATATTTGCTTTACAATTGTTAATTACATATTCTGACAAATAAATTGGTCTGGAGAAGGACTGCCTGGGTTGCCTCTCAAAAAAGTTTTTAGGTAGGTTTCCATTCAATGAGTAAGAATGTGTTCAATGCTTCATTAAGTTTTCATGACCATATATTATAGAAGGGAAAAGTGGAATGGGCCTGTGTTACTGGGAAATGTGAATTTGTTCATTTAAAGCTTGCATCAACCCCAGTACAAGTAAGATAATTAGGAGGTGAAAGATTGGAAATTCTAACTATATCCTATAATATGTTCACTTCTACTATCTTCAAGTCTAAGTTTTTTTTCTTCTGTGTATCTCTACTAAGATCTCTAAAACTACTAGTTATACAGTATTTTAAATATGAATATAATTAAACTCTTATTATAAAAACTTATTTCCAATTTGAAACACTTAAATGAGATTACTACATTTTTAAAAACCTCTATTCAAATTGTAATAATCTAAGTTACTGTATTGTTAAATGAAAATTACTCCAGAATTTTATGACTTTATAAACAAAATGCTTAAACAGAAGCAAAGAAAATAAAAAGTAAAAATCTGCACAGAAAGCACAGGAAAGAAAAATCATGTATAAAAATAATTTCAGGCCGGGCGCGGTGGCTCACGCCTGTAATCCTAGCACTTTGGGAGGCCGAGGTGGGTGGATCACGAGGTCAAGAGATCGAGACCATCCTGGTCAACATGGTGAAACCCCGTCTCTACTAAAACTACAAAAAATTAGCTGGGCATGGTGGCGCGTGCCTGTAATCCCAGCTACTCAGGAGGCTGAGGCAGGAGAATTGCCTGAACCCAGGAGGCGGAGGTGGTGGTGAGCCGAGATCGCACCATTGTACTCCAGCCTGGGTAACAAGAGCGAAACTCCATCTCAAAAAAATAAAATAAATAAAATAATTTCAATTCATGACAGATTTGTAACTAAATTAATACATCAAGGATAGAGAATTCCATAAACTTTGTGGGAGAATTGACCAGCCATGAAGAAAAGAATGCAAAAAATAAATCCCGAGATTTATTAAAGATATAAGCATGAAACCAAAACTTGAAAAAACATTTGAAAAATTGTAAATACCTTTATGACTTGGGAATAGAGATGAATTATGAAAATAAACCTATATACACACAACAAGTACAAAGCATAAAGGAAAAGTTCAGTTAATTTTACAGAAATTACAATAAGAAAAACTTCTGAACAACAAAAGTTATCATGGACAAAGATGAGACAAACTCAGTGGTTGGTAAGACTAATAAAAGAATTGCAACCTCAAGAGTACCAAGAAAAAGCCAATTAAAGCCACAAAGAGCTATTATATTGAAAATATAAGATTCATACAAATCAATAAGTTAGACAGTATAAAATATGGTGAGAGTATGTAGGAACAAAAATTTTTCTTACATTTTTGTTGGGAATATAAATTAGAACAATCATTTTGGGTATCAACTTAGCATTATATATTGTAATTAATATGTAAATATCCTATGATCCGGCAAGTTCACTTATTGGTATACTCTGGAGAAAATTTATGAGATACATGCTCAAAAAAAAAAAAAAAAAAAATACTTTTATGACCTAAACTCTAAATAATACCATTTGTAAAAACAAATTTTCAAAAATTAAATTGTCACCAAAAAAGGAATATATAAATAAATATAAAAATTATAGATTATTAATAAGATAAAGTCATAGACAAAATGAATAGATTTTTTAAATGGATAAATTTTACCATCTTTAAAATACTTTGAGACCAGGAAGTTGTATAATGTTACAAGAAGTACGGTAGCATTTTTTAGCTTCTAAAACATGCAAAATACTAACAGATGAATGATTATAGATGTATGTACAACCACAGGTTATTATACATATACATATTTCCTAGTTTTGTCAACTAAGAGTACCAAGAAACAATAACATGCCAAGTAGCAAGAGCATACCTGGTATTCTGATTATAGCCTCTCATAACATTCTCCAATAAAACAAAGCAGTTCTCCTTAAAGAAATGACTTCTAGGATTGATACAGAAAAAACATAAGATAAGCCTAGAGCATATTGTTGTGTCAGAGAGGAAGCAAGTGCTCAAAACAAAAAATGAGGGGGTAGGTCAAAGCAACAAAGCTGCCAGCTGAAGAGCTCCCAATGGCCAAAGCTGAAGCAATTTGAGCAACAAAATAAATGGAGCAGTATTTATATCCCGAAGCACAATGTAAATATTTATGAGTTCATACTGATACAAATGAATGCTTAAATATTTAAATATATACAGACATATATAAATGAGGTAGAAGAGAAATAAGTACACAGAGCTCCAAATAATTGGTGTATACCTTCCCTCAAAAAATTGTTGTATAACCCCTTCTCCCCCTGAGTGAGGCTATATTTAGTGTCTACCTTTCAAAGAGCACAGTATAGGAAGTCAGATATTCCAGGAACTGGGAGGGGAGGGAGGAGGAGATTATAACTGCAAAACTTGACTAACACTACCCAATGAGGTTATCTCTACATCATCAGGGATAAATCATGTTGATAGCATGCACCTTTGCTATGATGTGATGAAAATGACACTTGACCTCTGTGACTGTCTCCCTCAAAGCCTATTCCTCAATCTAACCGATTTAACTATGAGTAAAACATCAGACAAACCCAAATTGAGGGACACTACAAAATAGACCTGAGTATTTCTCAGAGCTTTCTAGGTAATTAAATACAGGGAAAGCCTGAGAAACTGTCGTGGCCAAGAGGAGCCTAGGAAGACATGATGACTCAATGTAATGTGATATTCTGGATGGGATCCTGGAAAAGAAAAAGAACATTAAGTAAAAACTAACAAAACCCAAATTGATTATGAAATTTAGTTAATAATAATGGATGAATATTGGTTTATTAGTTGTGAAAAAGTATCATAATATCTATGGATGTTGACAATAGGGTTAAACTAGGTACAGAGTATGTGGTTCTGTAATATCCTCAAAAATTTCCTATAAATCTGGCCAGGTGCAGTGCCTCACACCTGTAATCCCAGCACTTTGGGAGGCCGACGTGGACAGATTACCTGAGGTCAGGAGATCGAGACCAGCTGACCAACATGAAGAAATCCCATCTCTACTAAAACTACAAAATTACCTGGGTGTCAGGTGGTGCATGCCTGTAATCCCAGCTACTCAGGAGGCTAAGGCAGGAGAATCACTTGAAACTGGGAGGTGGAGGTTGTGGTGAGCCGAGATCATGTGATTGCACTCCAGCCTGGGCAACAAGAGTGAAATTCTATCTTAAAAAAAAAAAAAAAAAATTCCCATAAATCTAAAACCATTCTAAGATGTTTATGAAGCAAAGACGTTTTTATATTTTTGCTCTTATCCCATATGAAAATGTCTCCTTTAATTGTGTTATAAGCATTTCTTAATTATTAGGAAGCAACACTCTAATTAAATGACATGCACAAATTCTTCAAAATTCTCATTTGAAGAGTACCACTGTTATTTTAAAAAACTAAGAAAAATTTATTAAAATTATCGTTATCATTAATTAATATATTAAATACCTACAATTATCTGAAAAGTCTAGGAGGTATGTTACAAAGTAATTAAAGCAAGAAGTAAATAATATTAGCAACTTTTGAATGAAGGAAGCTGTCCTCTGAAATTTCTTTCTCTCTATCCTCTATAGTTGTAACAACTCTAATAGTATGTCCAATACTCTAAGCAAATTTGAAACAGTAAATTAAGGAAATGTACAGACTGAGGAAAGACACAGGGAGAATTAAGGTAGACTAAAGAAAATATAATCTATTATCTAGCAGGAAAAATATAAGAAACAAGGGCTAATGAAGCTAGACAGGAGCCATTTTCTTCCTCTGCAGCAAATGAGGGAGGCATCATTGGGGAGTGGAGACGGGGAGAACCGTGGAAGCCAGCTGCTGCCTGTGGGTGGTGAGCTGTAAACTGTTGCTACTCCCAGCAGATCAGATGGAGCCTGCCTCCAGCCTTCGCTGGAATTCAACCTTGTTTAACTCAGTATTAAGAACTGTGTTGTATATTTCAAGGGCCATAAAACAGGAAAATCAGAAAATATGCTAATAATGCTTCATGAAATTTATAGCCCTTCCCAAATGATTCTGTTGACCTGCTTTACTTCATGCTGTCCTTTATTAATATCCTTTTATTTCAATCACCCAAATTTTAAAAAATCAATTATTTCCTATTGCATGACCTGACATATGAAATTAATGCCTGCTGTCGGTATTTTTTAAAGCTTTTAATTACATGCCTTGCCAAGGACAGAATTTATTATGTTTTCTATGAAAACCAGTTTTTTAATATGTTCTTCTCACAGTCAATATAAATACTGAGAATTTTATGATGCATTATTTTCTAAACTGAACTTGCAGAATGGAATTTCTTCATCTTAAACTTTAAAAGAGAAGGGCAAGAAATCTATCCCTTGGCAAGGTTAATGTTTTACGTTAGAATGAGCCAAATGGTGATATAGCAATAGAAATGAAACGTAGTATAACTTTAGATAGAGCACTATACACTCTATAATTTTTTCCATTTTTTGGTAATTCAATTAAGAACGCAAATAAGAGGAATGTAATGCAACATTTCTGATGATTTTTGAAACAGCTTAATTGAGGTACAATTGACATACAATCGATTGTACATAAAGTATACAATTTAAGTTTGAACACATGAATAAACCCATGAAATCATCACTGCAAGCAGTATAATGAATATACTCATCACCTCCAAAATTTTCCTCATTCCTTAATGCAATCCTTCCCACTTGCCACCTTCCTATTTCCACGCAGCCACTTATCATTTTCTGTCAATATAAATTAGTTTTTATGTTCTAGAATTTATATAAATGTAATTATAAAGTGTGTACTCTTTTTTTGTGTGGCTTCTTTTACTCAGCATAATTATTTTGAGAACAGTCCATGCTGTTTCAGAAATAAAAATAAAATCCTAAGTCCCCCAACTGGCTAAATGAACCCTCTTTGCTAGGGCACCCCAGGAAAACTTAACAACTGAATTTGGGCCATGACAAGATAGGAGGTTGAATACACCTCCTTATACCTCCTCGTTCACTAATCGCCATTAGGCTATGGGTTAAACAGAAACTAGCCCCATAGGTTAAACAGAAACCAACCCTTTTGAAAAATGTGCTTTGCTGCTGATCTACAAAACTGACCTGTTTCTTTCTGATAAAGGACCACCAATAATAGACTGGCTTTGGCCACTTTACAGAGGCTGCATACAAGATGCTTTTGCATCCTCCATTTCACCTCTTGATGCACACAGCCTAATTTTCATGCATTGAAAGTGAACATGGGACATATGTAACAGGCAAGTTTGCTTATTGCGCATGTACACATGCCCCCTTTATGAATATTTATAACTTCTCACATAACCTGTTAAATATGTATACTTAGCTGACTCATTCAGCATAAATTTCTATGTCACTCTCCTCTACAAATACCTGCTTCTGGTTTCTATCAGAGGTTACACTTCTCCAACTGCAACCCTTTATAAAACATAGAATTCTCTACTCTTAAGTTTATGAACCTCATGATTCTTCAGCTGATATGTTATACGTGTCAACAATACTTTGCTTTATATTGCTGTATAATTTCCCATGGATTTGATACCACCACTTGTTTATCTTATCACCTGTGGTTGTATATTTGGGTTGTTTCCACAATTTGGCTATTACAAATAAAGCTTATTTGAACATTTTTGTCCAAGTCTTAAGATATCCTGTTAAGAGAATGAAAAGACAAAGCTATACACTGGGAGAAAATACAAATTATTTGTCCATCAGAAAACTTGCATCTTGAATATATAAATTGCATCCTGAATATATGAATAACTCTCAGAATTCAAAAATAAGAAAACAGATGTCTCAATAAAAACAAGGGCAAAAGATTTTAAGAAATACTTCACCAAAGAAAATGTGAAGATACCAAATAAACTCAAAGATAGTAGCTCAACATCATTAGTTATTAGGCAATGCAATTTCAAATCGTAATTAGATACCAGCACATACTGATTAGAATAACACTCCAGGCGCCAGCAAGGATGTAAAGGAACTGGAACACTCATAAATTGTTGATCTGAATGTACAATGGAACAATTCCTTTGGAAAACAGTTTGGGGGTTTTTCAAAAAGCAAACACATACCTGCCATATGACTCAGCCTGTCCAATCCTAGGTAATTACCCAAGAGAAATGAAAGAACATGCCCTTTCTGCTGAGTTTATTCATTCTAACATTTGTTCTTCTAATCATTATTCAGTTGATTCACAACTACAGCGATATCTGTGCTTATCAGTTTACCTTTAGCTGTACAGCTACAATATTAAGCTGACTTATAAGAGTGTGCTGAACATTTTTTACATTGCAATAAAAAAACCTTTCCCTCTGGCTAATTCCTACTTACCAATTATTTACAAATATAGTTTACTCTCAAACAACATGAGTTTGAACTGCAAGTGTCCACTTATATGCAGATTTTTGTCAACCAAACATAGATTGAAAATACAGTATTCTCAGGATGCAAAGCCTGCATATTGGAAGGAACAATATTTTGTATATTCAGTTTCCTCAGGGCTGATGACTGGCCTTGAGTATGTGCAGATTTGGGTATATGCAGGCATCCTAGAACCAATCTCCCATATACGCTGAGGGACAATTGTAGTGTCAATGGAAGATCTTAATGAATTTCTTTCAATAAGCATCTAACCTTAACCCCAAGAATGAAGTTAGTAAATTTTCCAGTAGCCCAAAAGTATATTTTCCAAAGTTGTTGGCACAAAACAAATTTTCTATTTAAGGATGGCAGTAAAATACAGTTGAAATAGACTACCTGAAAGCCTATAAAGATAGATTTATTCAAGTGTATCAAGTTAGACTATTATGTTAATTCTATACTAAGTAATGGATTCATTATACCTTAGACATAGCAAGGAAGAAACATTTGTATATTTGAAAATGAAATTGTAATTTTATAGAAATTCTATCTATAGATTAGAGATAATAACATTTTCATCTCACAGGGTTGTTTGAAGATTACATTAGGTGAAGAGCGTAAAGCCCTAAGTGAATACCTTGGCTATGGCCACTCACCGAATGTTTTTCTTTAATACTGTCAATAATAACTCTTAGTTTTATTAAATGCAGTTTACCTAAATAAGCTAGTGGTAAAATTAACTGAGCTAATATTTTTCCAAAGATAAGTAAGAAATGTGAATTCTGGTAGACTGGTGGAGAAATATCATTAATAAAAAGATAAGTTGAAGTTTTTTCTTCTGCCACTAGAGTCCCATGTCACCTCTGGAGCTCACAACTCTCCAGGGGATCCATACTTAGTGAAACCACTGGCACAAAGTTAGATCTAATGAAATCGAGTTTTGTTAGACATCTGAGAACTAGCCTAGGACTACCTCTCATTTGCAACGTTAAGGAAAATGATACTTAGTGGGTAAATTTTCCCATGAACTCCAAACTTTTACCTTTCAAGGAAACTTTCAGGGCAAAACCTAGTCTAGCCTGGGCCATGATTATACTATATAATGCTTGTATGCAGATATTTCACTCAAACATCATATAATTCCAATCCATCAATCAATCAATCAGCCTCAGTGGTCATACTTATTTCAGAATCCTATGGAACTACAGGATTAGTACTTCTAAATGTAGTTGTTTTCTTTCTAAATGTAAGGAATGGTTAACTTCATAGGCCATCATATAGAGGATTACAATAGCTGCATATCTCAGGGATATGTTTCACAACATAGCAAATGCATTTTCACCAGAATGCTGACTTCTGGTAGATCAGGACTATAACTCTGCTCTTATAAACACAAGAATAATGCTTATACTTTATGTCTTGTGTATTAGAGGTACAGAGAGAACTACTTGGGAAAATCACTTACTCCAGATTGTAACCAAAGTCATACGATTGCAACATCATCATTTAAGTAAAGTTTTCTTAGACTAAACAATTTTGGAAACTAATATATATCTGTTTCATTTTTCCTTTGATAACTTTTGATAACCTAAGTATTTACGAAAAAAGTAATGAGGTAATAATTACCTTTAACCTGCTAAAAGCAGTACCTTTGGAGAAACGTAAAAGAAAAAACTTCAACTTATCTTTTATTAATGATATTTCTCCACCAATACAGGCACCAACATACTCTGGCAGCATCCACAATCTAAATTATGTTAGCATTTTCATTCCATGACCTTGTTATGTACTTTCTTATGTGTGGTTACATAATTGTTCTCATCTGTGTATTTAATCTGTCAAATTATATTGCTGTTTTCTTTCTTAGAATGAGCATGGCTTGTCTTACTTTTGCACATCCCCTTATTGTCTGATTGCTTGAGATTGTCTTCATGAAATAGTTCTGAATAGATGTTTCAATGGTTTAATTGTTTAAAGATATGGAAAAAACATTCTTATAGTTTTATAATTTTACTACTAAGAATAAAATATATATTTTCAAAAAAGTCAAATTGCATTAATTTGGATAGTTGCCTTGATTAAATTGAATGATGATTTGACTATTAACAACATGTGATTTGACTATTAACAACATACATGCCACTGCATCTGCTTTGTGCTATTTTAAGTACACTGCATGAACAGGCTGAGTGCTATGATGAGCCCTTTGGATTCCCCCTTCAAAACTGCAGCACCCAGTTCTCCAGATCCTGGTAGTGTTTCCTGCTGATGGTGTACACTGAAGGCCCTCTCCTGAAATTGCCTTAGACCATGAGGCACTGCCTCACCGAAGGCTATCACTCCCTTCTCGGAAGCAAGCCTTTTTACTCTTGCCTCAAATGGACAATTTAGAAGAGCCACCCTGCTTTCAACAGCTCCATGGGATCAGCTAAATCCTGTGTTGTACTTGCTTCACAGTTCAACTTCTCTGTCTGCAGAAGGCTGCCTTCCTCACTCTCTTAAAGAGTGTTCCCAAGGCATTACACAATAAAACTCTTGCATGCAAACCCCCAAATCTGTGTCTGCTTCCTGGGAATACAACAATCTTTCTTATCTTATGATCCAGAAGAAAATATAATATGGGAAAGACAAATAATTTGTTCACAGGCAAACTTTGCACCCAAAATATCTGCATCTGATATTCTGTGTTTCTTAAGTGAAAAAAACAGCAGCTAGGATGATTTAATCATTTTATTTCCCTTGTGGTTGCTCAGTCAGGGCCCTCCCTTGTCAGGTATTAAACTATGCAACTTCATTAAACATGACTTTAGAAACTCCTTACCCACAATGTATGTGCCAGAACAAATGTACTGCTATCCATCAAGCAGACCTAGTGAATATCTAATGAGACATTTGATGCACTATTACAGGATGAAAACAAAAAAAAAAAAAACAAATCTATGGAAAAAGAATGTGTAATACTTCCCTTTACCTTATGTGCAGCGTAATGCAGAATTTGAGATGAAAATGAAATCACATATTCACTTTTTCCCAGTTAATTTCTCAATCTCCAAAATTTCCCTTATTAGTAGTAGGTATACTCTCTCAATTCTGAGAGGGGGGAAGGGATTCAAAAGGAAGTTAAACTGCATCTTTAACATTTTATTCTTTTAAACAAGACTGAGGCAAATTTACAAAAAAAAATTTACAAAAATTTTTACAAAATATGGGTGAATAGTCTCACAGTCAGTGGAATAAAAACAATCTTGATTCATTGGGCACCCAATAACATGAAGAAGACAGTTTTGTTTATCATAAGTTGCTTGATTTGGAAGTCAGCCTAAATTCCTCTTAGGTGCCCACTGAGTAGTGGTTGCATTGCTAAGGTGTCATTATTATGTCACACCCAAGTGGCCCTGGCCTCTCCCCGCCCATCAGCACAGATACCTCTCCTTATACCTCTAAACTGTGGCTTTATGCAGGGTTCACTTGCAGTTTGAAAGGGCTCCTGCTCACAGTAAGTTCTAGATTTTGTATGCATTTACCCTCCTTACTCTCTTTTTGCTTCCTCTTTCTTCCTCTTGCTTTCAGTAGTCAATTCGCATACCAGGATCAAGGTTTTCCCTGTTCGTGTCTGCTCAAATCCCTGTAGAGCTCCATTCAGCAAGTTTAGAAGTATAGATGTCCTAACAAATGAAATGCTAACCAGTCTTTATAAAGAGCAACCATCCACACTATGTGTAAAACATAAAGTCCTGATTTCTCTGTCCAGAACTCGGAAGTCTAGTAGTATTTATATTTATCTAGAATTTATCCTAAACTCAAAAATTGAGCCATAAAAGCCTCTGAAAAGAACAGAATTATTGAGTCTACATATTCAGTTTGCATAGAGGAATATCTCTCAGGCCCTAACTCAGAAACATTTTACCTTATTTTAGATATAATTTTCCTAAGCCCCATAAGCTGAGTTTCACGTTCTTTATATATTAACTTGGATGAGTCAAGAAGGAAATGATAATAATGATAACATTAGCTACATATAGGAGAAGAGGCTAAAGCTCTCTGAATATAATAATAAGGATTTTAAAACAATAGTAATATGGAGCCACAATATAGAGACACATGTTTTTTAAAACCCTAATAGACTCTAAAGAGCTCTCTGTATTGCTGCACAATATAATAATAGTGTCATTTTAAAAAGATACTGTTATAATAGCAATTAATAAAGAAATCTGAAGTACATATTAGAAAGTTTTCTATTCAGCCAAAATGACAAAATTAAAATACTAACTTAAAGCTGTCTAAGAAACTTAGTTACGGAGCAATTCTTTTAAATGAAGTCTAAACATGTCACTTTGTTTTTAATACTTTCCCATGGTTTTCAGTTTTCATAATCATGGTCTCTAAATGGTGATGAATTCACTTCATGGGGAAAAGACAATCCTTTACAGTACAAGAAACAAATGTTAAAACATTTACATTCATTGCACCACATTTTTTTATCATTAAAAAGAAATGCATTGAGCTATATTGATACGAAATATGTAGGTCAGTCCTGGTAGTTTGCCTCAGTTCAACTGATACATGGTCACACAGGAAAGAATAAGAATTCAGAGGCAAAAGATGGGGTGCCTCAGTAAAGAGTTTGATGATGAGACTCTCACTCTATCAGCAAATACATCTATTAATTATATTAGTCCGTTTTCACACTGCTATCAAGATATTACTGAAGGCAGGGTAATTTACAAAGGAAAGAGGTTTAATGGACTCACAGTTCCGCATGGCTGGGGAGGCCTCAGAAAACCTACAATCATGGGAGAAGGCAAAGGGAAAGCAAAGACCTTCTTCACATGGCAGCAGTTACAGAACAGTAAAGAGCAAAGGGGGAAGGGGCCCTTATAAAACCATCTGATCTCATGAGAACTCACTCACTATCACAAGAACAGCATGTGGGAAACTGCCCCCGTGATCCAATCACTTCCCACCCTGTCCCTCCCTAGACGCATGGGGATTATGGGGATAATTGAAATGAGATTTGGGTGAGGACACAGAGCCAAACCATATCATTAATTATATTACTTAGTCTTTACTAGACAAAATTTCAGAAAACAAATGAGTGGCTTAAGAAGATTCATCCAAAAAACAAAAAATTACTGACTGAAGACAATACTTATAAGCACAAAAGAGCAAGTTAAAAATTATAGAACTAAAACACTTCCTCTTCCCTTAACATCCAGTGCCATCTCAAAGTAAAGAAGAGGATGAGCTAATAAGATTTGATAAGACACTAGGCAAAAGTATTCAACATTATTAAGAAGACTACTAGAAATACTAATGTATATCTGCTTTCATGATGAATGAACCTCAAAGTGTATATTGAACTTTGGATATCAGCTGATAACAATAAAAAGCCATCTCAGTTAGAAGAACCCTTAAAACTACATTTGTTTTTCATCTTTAGCACATCCCCTTGTAATTTGTTTTTATTTGTATTTAGTAAGGTACATACTTCATTCAATAGCTACTTATTTAGATGTTCCTTTGCCAGCTACTGTTATTGACAATTGAAAGATATAATTAAATACAATAGTTTTTTTTTTTTAAAAAAAACTGCTCTAATGAAGTTCACACACAATTATATAAATAAGTAAACACACATATATCAAAGGAATGCTCTTTTTAGAATTTATTTTATTTTACAAATTGCGTGTTTGGATACCACTGATATACTTGCAAAACTCCAAGGTTCTTCAATGCTGTGTAAGTCATTTGTCCCTACCTATGTGACTTTAATTCTTGCCCAGTATAGTCTTAAACTTCTCTTCCCTGTAAATGTGACATATTTGCAATTCTTCAAACAACTTATTATAACACTGTTCTTCTCAATGCTGTGTGATCCTCTCTTCCCTCTGACTGGAATATTTCTTCTCCTCTTCATTTTCCTTACCTTCTTGTTTTTCACATCTCCTTTCTCATTGTTCAGTCCCCCACCTCTGTCACCTCACGCAGCTCTTTCCCAGAACGTATCCATTCTATTCCTATGACCTCCATCACTGTACCCTGTATCCATTATTGAACTTACCACAATGTTCTGACATCATTTGTCGGCATAACTACGATCTCCTTCAGGGAAAGATCCACCTTATTTTCTCTAGTACTAGTACTATGTCTAGCACATAGTAAGACCTAGAAAAATTTTAATGGCATCGTATTAAACTAATCTACGAATGGTTACAGATAACTAAAGTTTTACTTTTTGTGTTTCATCAAATAAATTTAATCAAAGGATTAGCCTTGCTGGTTTTCCAGGAGAATGTGTGCCTGATCAACTAGCAACTAAAAGAAGTATTTGTACCACATGTTATCTTAATTTTAACATGTCTAAACCCATTAACTGGGATCTTGCTTGGCAAGATTTGTTCCTCCAACAAAATGATTATAATATTGTGAGTTACACTAGTTTGATAACGTTGTATAAAACAGGATTGCTGGAGGTTGCATGTAATATATTTACTTCCAGGAAACAAGTTTAACTAGAGTCAACATGTTCCCAGTGGCATTGTACTTTCTTATTAATTTTATTGAAAAGTTACTTAGAAAGAGATGCATGCTTTACAGCTATGAATACTGATGATGCATGTAGAATTGCAGAAGCTCAAATTGTATAGTCCACAAAACACCAAATAAATTTCAAGATGTGGATAAAGTACATAACTAATGCAGCATCGTAAAAAGTGTTAATGATGCAATAGAACTAACACAATATCAGAAAGAGAATAATTGAGTAAGATCGTTCAGACAAGATGATCTCAGAGAATATGCAATCTTTCCCTCATTTCAACTATTATAAGAACTAAATGGAACCAACAATTGTTTGGAATTTCTATAGATGCCAGTCTCTTTAATTGGTCATTGTTCTCCAAACAGCAAAGAATACATGATTCTGGAAAATATTAAACTTTATTGTCAAAGTAATGAGAGCAAAAGAAGCTGTATCCTGGCATGTGTTCTGCTGGGAATTCTCCATTGCTTTTTGTGTACTTTTTAGTGCAATCATGGTTGCAGCTGAACCTTATTCATATTTTCTCTCTAACAATCTCTTTTTTCTTTTGGGAATGGCATTAAATAATAAAAATTACAAATTGATACAAAATGATAAAAATTAAAAATTAGTTCATCACTAAATTTTTCATGGCTCACCCATAATGTTTTCTTCCTTGATGAATAGATCACTGGAGTCTTACCTTTGTAGCTGGGACAACCTGTCTGCAGAGAGGAGCTACCCTCTTTGCTGACAGCTGAACACTTATTAGGACACCCAGGCTACAGAGAGGAGCTACCCTCTGTTAATATTGTCTGAGCTATTCTATGGCTCAATACAGCTCCTCTTCATCCTGCTCACCCTCCACTTGTCTGCGCACTTCATTCTTTTGCACGCAGGACAAGAACTCCAGACCCACCGAAAGGCGGGGCTAAAAAAGCTGTGATTCAAACAGGGCTGAAACACGTTTTTTGCTTGCCACCTTTCAGGCAACAAGAGGGAGAGAAGAGAGAAGGAGGTATCAGAAAAAGAGATATGAGCTGGGGCCCTTCAGAGTGCCAGACCTAGGAGCTCCCCAAGCCAGGGCTGTGACTCCTCCTTTGGGGCCCTGCAGTTCCTGGAGTCTCCAAGCTTCTAGGCATCACCACTCTCCCTGTTGTAGCGCGCCTGGTCCAGCTGCAGCGTCACAGGGAGCTGGCATCTGTCTTGGCATGTGGAGCTGCCCACCTCGCTGCAGCAGCCAGCACGCCAGACTGTGTGCAGTGGCCAGGCCCCAGGCTTGCCTAACACACCCCTTGCTGCTCTGCTCCAGTCTCTTCAGAGGCATGGGATTCAGGCCAGTAGTGCAAGCCGAATGCAGTCTGCCAGGCCGAGTGGACCCAGCAGGCCCGAGCAAAACTCAAGCAAAGGCGCCACCAGCCACAGAGGTCTCTAGCTAGAAAAGCAACAGCCCCAAGGATCCCGTAACAATTTGACCAAAAACCCAAAGCTCTGCTTTGATAAAGCTCTTAAGTCTGTGAGAAAAACTACCTCTATCAAGGAATATATCAGGACATACTTTCTTGCCACAGGATTCCTGAACACATGAAGGTATATGACAGCATAGGGGAATATTTCCTTCACTTCTAAATGTGTGTTCCTGTGTATGCCAAAGATAAAAGTGAAGTGCCAATAATTTTTCTTTCTTTAATTCATTCCTAGCTTTACTGTTTCTTCACTTTGTCACATGCTACCATCACTGATAGGAAAACCTGAATATAAAACCATTTATTATGCCACTTGTCTTTTTCTGAATCACTTCTTAAGAACTTCCTAGAATTTGTACCACCCATGATGACAGGCCTAATCTTCAACCAAGATAGTGAGAGTTTCTATAAAACCTCTCTTGATAAATTCAAGTATGCTATAAACTCAGTGACGTATTTGCTTTGTAGAATTTAATCCACCATTTCAAGTCTTTCTCATTTTTATCAATAATATGAGTAAACTTATACATAGCAATTTAAAATGTGAAAAATACAAGGATCAAACAGCCTTAATAAAAATTTAATGCCTGATTTCCTGCAATATAATTGCTTTATGTTTACTGTAACTTTTCTAAGGCCTTTAACCTGGACTAACTTGATATTATAGCCACAAAGAAATATATGCTCAAATTTTGTCTCTGTCATATATCAGCTATTTGCCTTAGACAGGTCACAACTTCTCTGAGCCTCACTTTCCTCATAAGTAAGGGGAGGATAATACAACATTTGGCCTTCCTATTGTGAAGGCATTATTGCAAAAATAAAATCATTTATGTAATGACAATTACTACATAATAGAGTACCATATAAATGTTTTATGATTAGCAGGTTGAGTGTGAGTTCATTTGGCACTGACTTAATGAGTACATTATGATACTGTAAGTGCCAAATTATATGTATGACTATGCTCCCAATAATCAAGATTGCAAATGCCAATGAGCAGAAGCAGAGCCCTTAACATCACAGCTTTTATACTCAAAAATATAATTTAATAAATACCATCTTTAAAACTAGTTTTCAACAATTCATATTTGGAATTCCCCAGAAATTGTTTGAATTTTAAGGTAAATGGGCAGGCAATTATATTTCTCATGTTGGGCTAGGTACATTCATTTGATTTTTGAGTTTTTGTAAAGTTTTGGACACCCCTAAATATATTTAGCTGATAAATCTTTCTCTATTTTGTAAGTAAGCAAACCAAAAAACAGAGAAGCTGAGTGACTACCACACAGTGGAACACCATGAGGGGTGAAGCACCATGTGAGGTGCTCTGCCTCTCACCCCACCTCACGGTCCAGTGGACCCAACTCCAGTGGAGTTGCCTTTCCAGTTGCAACACTGACTCCTCCTGAGTCTTAACCAAAGTGCCCTCTCTGACTTAAATTGCAAACACATGTTTCATGTTTGTAGCTGGATGCCAGTTCACATACTACTGGAACATTTTGTCTACTGTTATATAATTAAACTGGAAGAAACCCTTGATAGGATGTGGAATAGCAATATGACCCAAAGATCATTAAAATATCATGAGTACTTTAATGATAGTGTATGTTTGATTAATCATAAAAAATTGTCTTGATTTTATTTATATTAAAATTAATATTTGGAAAAGTGTATCTGCAAAATAAGATTATTTTGCCTTTTTTTTCTTTCCTTGTCTACAGCATGCCAATACCTAACAAAGTTGTACTGAAGCTTGCATTGTCTAATAAGGGCAGTGCTAGGTCATAGAACAAAAGAGATTATCCTCGTGGATATATTGCTAAAATCATCAAGAAGTTGGCTGAAAACCTGTTTATTTATATATTCATTTTGTTTCAGGTAGAATAATTAAAACTATAATTTGTCACATTGAATAGCAATGACATTTCTGTTCAGAGTCAGAAGATTAGTTTGAATGAAATGGGATTTCCGGGACATTTTTTCTTCCTTTAATTTAAAAGAATGTCAGAATGTTCTCTGTTTCATTCCAAAAAGTCACAAAGAGAAAAACTGATTTAACAAAGGAGAATCCATGAATCTTTTCTCTTAAACATCCCTATTACTGTTAAAATTCAGCTACACTCATAACCTTTATGTTAGGAACAAAATTTTTTATAATTATTATGATTACATCATTCTGACAAACAGAGGTCAGTCTTTAAAGTTGTCTTAAGACAAACACTAAATCTGCCAAAACCAGGAGATTCAAGATGTACTGTCATTCAGCTACCTTGCTGAACTATCCTAAAGCTTAAGTCTGCTGATTTTCACATGTATTCTGTTCTGCAAAATTCACTAGCTCATGCCAGTGGAGGTTTAATACCACATGCCTGTGCTTAGTTGAGAATTCCAATTTGTCAAAATATAGTTATTTATTTCAAAAGTTTTTCTCCTTGCTTTTCTAAAATATCTTAAATCCAGTATAAGAAAATATAAGTTTACTTAATTTTTTAAAAGACTGGGTGTACAGTGCTAGAAACTCTTCTTGAATTTGAGTTTCTTACACAGATTATGAACCATACAAACAATCAACAAAAATTGGTCAATTATTTAAATTAACTTAAATATGTTAGTTAGTATATTTCTTTATCATCATGTAGGATATTCATGTGAAAGGCATAAAATAGGAAACACATATTCTTGGCCGTGGATGTTTCCCTGGGAAGACAATGATGCCAAAGCAGAGAAAGTCACTATAAAGAAAAAATATACAAGTGATGACACCAGTGACATTCCCCCTGGGTTGCAACTAGAAGTGGATCTTTACTGTCAAAAAGAAAAAGAAAAAAATTAAAAAGAATTATGAAGTCAATGTCAAATAAGAGAAAAATGAATGCCATAGCCTAGGAAAAATAAAAACAGATTTCTACCAGATGGTTTAGCAAATCAAATCAATCAAAAATAAGTCAACAAAAAGATGCCAGGGAAATAATAATAAAGGTACTTAAAAGGAATAAATGATGGCACAGTGATGGACACCCTACTTCCAGGATAGAGTTTAAATTACTTGAGTAGATTTGTTTCTCCAATGCTTTCTTGGGTTTTCTTGGACGTGAAAAATACTTCTAATTGAATATGGGAATCTGGGAGGGTGAGACTTTGTGTTTAATTAAATTTACATAGCTTATAATAAATGCAATTCTTCCATCATGATTTTTGTATAGAGATGTAGAAATATATCATCCTGAGGAGAGCTAGAGGACAGACACTGCTATAGTTTGGATCTGTATCTCCACCAAATCTCATGTCAAATTGTAATCCCCAGTGTTGGAAGTGTGGCCTGGTGGGAGGTGATTGGATCGTGGGGGTAGAGTTTTCATGAATGGTTTAGCACCCTCCCCTTTGTACTGCATAGTGATAGAGTTCTTATGAGGTCTGGTCATTTTAAAGTGTGAAGCACTTCCTCGCTCTCCATCTCTTCCTCCTGCTCAGCCATGTAAAATGTACCTGGTTCCCCTTTGTCTTCCCAAATGATTCTAAGTTTCCTGAGGCTTCTCCAGTAGAAGAAGCCACTAAGCTTCCTGTACAGCCTGCAGAACCATGAGCCAATTAAACCTTTTTTCTTTATAAATTATCCAGTCTCAGATTTTTTTTATAGTAGTGTGAGAACAGACTAATACAGACACACAGACCAAATAAAGTAAAAGAACTGGGGCTCTTATATAAAATGTATTCTTGGGATGCATGTGCCCTTCTCTAACTAGAATGATAAACATGATCCCAAACTATCGATGGAAAAGTGATAAACTCAAGCTTTCTACTCTTTATTGAGAAACCTAGAAAACCATTTATCCTCAACTCCGTTGTATCAATACACTGAAACAGTAGCAGGGAGATACAACAGACGGTTGGAGTCAGGCAAAACCAAAAAAAAAAAAAATCTACGTTTTTTATTTATTAAAATATCTCTGAAAATAACAGAATAAATAAAAAGTGTATTGATATAAATATATTGTGAACTTTTGCTCAGTCAGACTTATAGGAGGTCTGGCCAGTGCTTCTCAAAGTGGGAACTGGGTCCTAAGGCTTAGGGTCAAAAAATGTTATTAACTAAATGGCCTGTCTATCCTAATTAATTCCCAAGTCTTGATGTTTTACCAGAACAAACCCTATTTGCCTGAAGCAGACATCCCTCTAAGTGTCCACAAAGACAGCATCTTCGGGTGGCTACTCAATGGTCAACCAAATCTTTATCCCAGGGTAAGAATTAAGAGCCCTCAAAAGTGCTGTAGAACTATTAGCAGTGGTGAAGCTCCAATCCTATTTTGGATTATAGCAGTTACAGTGATTATGGAGAAGGAAGAGAAGATTGCTTGGAGGCATTGAAAATGGTGACAGTAAGGACCTCATCTGAAACCACATATGACAGTAGAGCTATGGAAGCAAATTTTGTGTGACTTGTTAGGACAGTGCTACCTCTGCAAGCTGCTTGACTTGACTCTTCAATATAACAATAGAAGTGACATCAAGGACAAATCTGAGGGTTTCAGGAATTCAACGGGTACAACTTCAGGAAGCCATTGGTGCAAATCACTTTTAAAAGTATAGGAACAAATGAAGCTGCCTGGGTACTTTGTCAAAATGAATCAGCCATACTAGCGAGAAGGGATCTGTGACTTTTCTCCCACTGAATATTAGAGCAGACATACTTTGGGCTGCAGATGGCATGCTGAAGACTTGAAATATACTCACTTTTTATTTCTACTTGACAATACCCATATTTCTGAGTGGATACTCTGTTCTGGTACATCACATCACATGGTATATGTCAGTCCATATACCATACTATACTATGCCAGGCTTGATAACAGAGAGTCAAAATTATTTTCTTATCTTCACTCCATGGTTTTTATATTACTGGTAATTGAGTCATACATTTATAACCTCAACTTTCGTAGATAATATGGGAATAGATCAGAATATCTTTCTCCTATGCATGTAGGAGAAATTAACCATAGGTTAATATTTTTCCATTTATGATTTCTTCAAACAGCATCGGATTTATAAATTTAAATTCATTTTAACCTTTTTTGGAGAATGAACTATGTTGATACTGGAAGAGACAATCTAGGCAACAGTGCAATGTTCAACCTATCCAACTGGTCTGCTTCAGGTTTAAGAATAAAATATTTACAGAAATGATTACAGTATAGAACCAAGTGTGTATTGTTTCAATCAGGGGAATATGTTATTTTCCCTTCCTCGTGTGACAACTTACTTTAACTTTCCCAAGTGCTTTTTAAAAATATATTTCTAATGTAGACTGTGGCATTTAATATTTACGTATTCTTGAAGCAATCTAGGTTTTGATTGCTTTAAAGGAAAATGTTTGTCTATACTTTCCAATAGTCTGACATTTCAAGCATTGAATTTTCTCTACTGAAAAAATTAAAAGTGAAATTTCCCACAAGACCTTGTCATTACTACTCAGTTCTACAAAACCTGAGTCCTTTGCCTTTAGTAATTAAAAGTGAAAAGTGAAATGTTTATAGAGGATTACTAGGATTACAACTAACATGGTTTTAATTTTATTTTTGCTATATAAACTTGTTTTCTGATGGCTTCATTTTAAGTCAGACACCATGACCTTCCCCAATTTCAGAAAAAAAAATTTATTATTGTTTTTTCTTAGAATTATAGTTTTTTTAGCATATGTTTCCATCTGGAAATAAATTACCTAGTGATGCTCATGTGCCACACCCGCAAGTCAATCCTGGGCGTCTCCAATGTCTCTGCCAAACACAAGGATGGTCCAAGCCACAAGATATTGGCTTTCCTATTGGATTAATGAGGACAGTATTTAAATTTTATTTCATGGTTTTAAGGCAACATTTCAGGCAAAAGGACTTCATTTATCCTGTCCATAATAAGATAGTCAAATATAAACATGGATTAAAACTGAGAGCTGCTTCTGGAAAGCAGATAATTTCTAATTTTCTCCCTTTTCCTGATAAAAATTTCTTTAAGTATTTTTTTTATTTTATATTGTGAACTTTCTCCTCTATCTTTAAATCAAATTTTAAAAGTCTCTTGACAAATAAAATAACCTAAGCCTCACCATGCCTCAACAAACACATCTAGTGGGTTTAAGGCGACAGGGAGAAAATTTTAGATCATATGCACACACAAATTCTGTTATCAACAATGTCATGACCACAATTCTTGTTACCCATACAATCGCTGTTTGGTTGTAAACTTTATACCTTATTTAGGAAGGTCACTACCACTGACGATTTTAGTTAGTAAAAGTAGAAATGATAGCTATAATTCCACTTACAACTCAAGCTTATGTAAACCTTGGAATAAAATGCTCTGTGGGCTTGTGTTATGTATAGAAAAAATTCTCTCCTTTATTTCTCCCTACTGTATCAAATGTAGAATGTGGGTTTTCCATTATATCTGATTCCTTAAAGCTAGTGTAGTAAGTTCAACGAATAGAAAGTATAATAAGATTTATTTGTGGCACCATTATTTTTCTAAACCTACTGCAATAAAAATCATCCTAAGTACTGAGAATCATAAAGACACTTACTCTGTCTGAAGGGCAGTGACAAGAGGACTCAAATCCACATTTTTATTTCTAAATGGAGACATAGAAAATGACCCCTCAGACTGTAAGATTTACTCATTTTCTAATTGGGAAGAAGTAAGGAATTGATCCTAGTTGGCTGGAAATCGGGTAGGAAGGGACAATAAAGTCAAGTCACGGCTGCTGCTTGGGTAGTCGTCCTACCCAAAGAACATTTATAGGAAGATGCTTGGTGACAGTAAACTTTCCAGCAATCGTGGGAACCATGAAGGGTAGAGGAAACCCTACATATACTGAGCCCTAGCTTGGGACCTTGCTCTGTCTTGACCTTGCTGCAATTCCTCTGAGTTGTTTAGGGATAAAATTATTTGTGGGAGACTGCTCCACCCTTTAATGTACTCAAAACCAGTTACAGAAAGACCTTAGGTGTCTTCTTCATACTTCCATTTCTTCCATAACTTTTCTTAGATCTGTATAATCCACCTCAATAACCGTTCATGAGAAACCCCGCTGGAAAACGGTTAGGGAGGCCAAGGTCCTTCATGAAAGGATTCCCAGATGTCCCAGATACAGAATTTCTCATCTCGGCTTCACTATAGAACTTTACTGCTACTTGTTATTTTATATATATGTCTCCACAACATCTTCTGTTTTCTGGAATTTTTCTTTCTTCTTAAATTTCCAACTACTCTTCTTTCTTACCTACAATTCTACTTATCAAAAACCTTTCCTCCTACCTAAAGGAGAAGGTAGAAGTTATTAAAATGAACTTTCTTTTTATTCCCATCTTAATGCATTCTCAGTCTGGCTAAGAACTGGGTGTTGGTTTTCTTTATATGATTCTATCTCTAATGTCTGATACTGAAATTATTCCAGTTTTTATTTTTCTCTACTGTAAACTGTAAGAATGTACCATGGATCTCATACCAAAGCTAGAGTTATTTATGCACACACACACACACACACACACACACACACACACACACACACACCTTGTAATGGTTCTGTTTCTTTGAAGAGCTCTAATACACTATTAAAATACACTATTAATCTAATAAAATAACTCTTTTAAGCATTTAGACTTATGGAGTATATATTTTTATCCTATATCACTCTACATACACAAAAATAAAACACAAATAAAATTATTTGATTAAAATACTTAGAATATTCTAAACACTTTTAGAATCAAATTCATTGATTTTGGTATTTTTCCACAGAGTAATTCTTTTCAATTTCATCATGATCATTGGTCACACAGTATTTCTTAAAAGGCTTCACCATTGCCTCCAGGACAACAGTTCAAGGTGATGGCATTCACTGTATATCTTTTCATGTTGGCCCTTTCCTGATTTTTCCATAAATGTCAGTTAAACTATGTCACGTCCACCTCCTGGCTGATAATAACTGTAAAACAACATAAACTGGAAGACACATTTTGACATCAGGGATGTTAAAATATGAAAACGTGCATCTTCAAATGTATTAAATTTTGGTAGTGCTCAGTGTATAGTCTTATCATTGTATCGATGATGATAGTGATGATAATAAATACTAGTTGGGAAATGTAACCTTGTACTTGATGAAGTGTGTGTTTATGTATTTTGGAATCAAGATCTGATAGCTGTTTTCATGGAGGTGCTTTAAAAAAGACTTCTAAAAAATGAGCAAGAAAGTCAATAGTCTGAGGTGTGACCTGATGAAAATTTTTTTCGTTTTCTTTATACTCACCACATTGAAAAATAAGCATTTCTACCCTGAAAATAAAACAGACTGAAACAGAGTGTCCAGACCTTTCAAGATGAAAGCCATTTAGACCTATTCACATTTCACCAACTGGTTAGCATTCCTGTACAAATATTCTATATTTATTTTGAAGGTTGTTCAATTAATCTCATTGTTCTTCTATTTCCTACAAATGATGTACTTGTGCCAGTGCAGTTGAATCATTCATTTTCCAGATGGCAAAACTTTCTGAAGAAAATATTGCAGTGGTAGGCCTGGCTAGCAGACTCACTAACTCTTCCTTATGCTGCTCCACTGGGAATAAATTAGATTAGGCATGGCCTCCAGGAATGCAGTCAAGGTCAAATTTCTCCTTTACTTCTGCAGAAACGACAGCTCTGAAGAGAAAGAGCACACTGCACCAATTCTGAGTTTCAAGTACTTTTCACTGGAAATTTTCAAATGCTCTAGAGAAGGTGATGTGCTGTGGCTAATAGCAATCCAGAAGCAAGCTCTTATTTTATTTTGTTCCAAAACCTCTAGCAGTTTCCAAAATTATTTTGCTAAAATTACATCATATTTATTTATTTCTAACATGATTCTTGGCTTGCGAACCCTCCCCCTACTTTGTTTCCCTGCTAGAAATGTAGTCATATAGCCAGAAGAGACAGGGTCTTATTATTTTCTAGCCTACAAATCAGGTTAGTTATATTTATATCATATGTTAGCTTGTAGCTGAAATATCTAAACATCACAAAAATTCAGAAATAAAAAAACATTCATTGTCCCCTCAGATTGCTGATAATCTTCATATGTGGTTATTTAAAATTATCTTAGTCTATGGGAAAAGGAAAGCCATAAAGGGAGCCAAACCCATTGTTCTGAGTAATTCCTGGCATGTAGGCAGCTCTAATTGATGATTAGGTGACATCCCAAAAGGGTATTTCAAGCCAGCTGCTTGATGCTTCATTCATTTATGAATCTACATACCTATTCCCTCATTCATCTGTTTCCTGGGGAGAACCTATTATGCTAGGCACTGAGGACACAAAGACAAGCACACCACAGTTCTTGGTTCTAAAAGAGACACCCTCTAATAGATACGATCTAATATAAAGATGAAAACCAGAAAGAGCAATGAAATATTTTAGATAGAAGAAACAGAAGATCTAGATGTATGATGAAGAGAATAGTCAGTTCTTCCTGGGGACTCATAAAAGGCTGAAAAATTAGGTAACCTAACAAACCCTTGTATTAACAAATGAACCAGTGTTTCTGAACCACCTTGTTTAGAAAATTTATTCCACACTGGGATAAAGCTATGGGTGGGAGTGAGGGCAGAGGGTGGAAGATTTGAGCAGGTGCCTAAAGGCATGAAACTCTCTTATTTGTTCCCAGAACTGCAAACATGTGATCTGATTTGTGAGAGAATGAAAATTTATCTGAAAATAAGGTTAGATCAAAAGGTACTTTACTTCCTTATTTGCCACTCTAAGGTATTTTCTCTTGTGAACTCCAAAGAAACTGTCATTTGAAATTTGTGAAGCACATATGAATAATTAGGTTAGGTTCTTAATCTGCTCAACGAAAGTCTTATTTACCATTAAAACATTAGAATTATAATCAGATCTTTATTATAATATGTTTCACTTCATTAGAATGTGTGAAATAAGACCAAAAAAAGTTTAATTTTTTTATTTCTTTTTTTTTTATTGCATTTTAGGTTCTGGGGTACATGTGCAGATCAGGCAGGATTGTTGCATAGGTACACATATGGCAATGTGGTTTGCTGCCTCCATCCCTCCGTCACCTACATCTGCCATTTCTCCCCATGTTATCCCTCCCCAACCTTCCCCCGCCCCCGCTGACCCGCCCTTGCCCCCCCAACAGACCCCAGTGTATGATGCTCCCCTCCCAACAATTCCCTGTTTAAAAGTTTAATTTTTGAGAGCAGGGAATGAGTAATCTAGGAATTTAAAAAAATGTTTAATTTCACTAGCTTTATTGTTTGATTTTCCAGCTACCTTTCAAAGTTTTTTTTCTTTATGAATTTATAGGGCATTACTAGTGACTTAACTGCCTCTATCCCTATTCCTCTTGAAACATTTCCAGCTACCTTTCAAGTTTTTTTTTTTCTTTATGAATTCATAGGGCATCACTGGTGACTTAACTGCTTCTATCCCTGTTCCTCTTGAAACCTTGACAACTGGGCTTCTGTTTCTACCATTCCTCTCCTAGGCTTAGGAGAAATCCCTTTTCAACTTCCCATAGGTTCTCTCTCACCTTTCTTACTGCAGAGCCTTAAAACATTTCCTTCTGGTGCTCCATGGCTTCTTTCTGAAGGAAACCCTATATGGTGCCACTCCACCTATGTCCAGAATTACTTTCTGTACAAACATTCATTCCCTACATACAGTTCGATTTCAGTTCCTAACAGGAAACCAATCTGCTTGGACTAATTTATCAAACTCCCCATATATCTCCCAGGAGTATTTGTATTTATAACTCAAATGAATTGGCTAAACTTTAAGCAATAATGTAAATAGAGCAAATATGTCCAGGCTTTAAAAAGAAACATACTTATTAAATGCTGAACTGGCACCATTTAGGTCCACTGGCTAAATGCCAGTGGAGACTTCCCATTATGAGTCTTATAAAAATGTTGCCGCTCTTCAAAGTTTATATTTACCTTTAGAACCTTCAAATTATCTAAAAGCTCAAAGTATTTCCTATAGAATCACCTATGGCAGCAATGGCAGGGGCTGAAAGACAGTTTAAAAGGCAATGGGGTTAGGCAGGGAAAGAAAGGGATTATGCTGACCTTATTTTTAATAATTGTGCAAACTTTCCCCAAAAGAAATAGCAATATTTGTAATCATATTTATATAACATTTCTGGAACATAATAGAAATTATTGTGATCTGTTGAGAATGTACAAAATTGCATTTTAATTCATGCAATTTTCCATTTATTGGAATATTCTTCAAATTCTTTCATCAGTGTTGTATAGTCTTAAGTGTGCAGAGCATTCATCTCCTTGGTCAAATTTATTTCTCTTATTTTATTCTTTTTGATATATCGTAAACTAGATTTTCTTTAATTTTTTTTGATTGGTCACTTTTGGTGTACAGAAATGCAACTGATATTGGAAGTTCTTCTGTATTTTGCAACTTTACTGAATTCCTTTATTATTTAAAAGAGATTTTGGACGTGTATAGTCTTTAGGGTTTTCTACATACGAGACCATGTCACTGCAAATAAAATTTCTTTCCGATGTGAATGCCTTCTGAGTCTTTTTCTTGTTTGATTGCCCTTGCTGTAGTACTTCAGTACAACGTTAAATAGAAGTGGTGAGAGTGGATATGTTTCCCATATACCAAATCTTCGAAGAAAAGCTTTCATTTTTTTCCCATTGATTATGGTGTTAGCTGTGAGCCTCTAATAAATGACTTTTATATGTTAAGAGAATTTCCATTTATGCCCAATTGTTGATACTTTTTATCAAAAAAAAATAAGTTGAACCTTGTCAAATGCTTTCTATGTATAAGTTGAGATGATCATGTGGATTCAATCTTTTATTCTGTTGATATAATGTATCACATTGATTGATTAGCATACATTAAACAAAATTAACATTCCAGTGGTAAATCTCACTTGGTCATAATCCACAATTTTTTTTATGTATAGTTGAGTTCAGTTTTCTAGCATTTTGTTAAGGATTCTTCCATCTATTTAATAGAGATATTGGCTTGCATTTTTTTTCTTGTGGTGTTTTTGCCTGGCTTTAGTACCAGAGTGATGCTAACCTCATAAAATGAGTTTGGAAGTATTCCCTCTAGTTCTATTTTTTGGAAAAGGTCATGAAGAATTGATAGTAGTAATTATTCTTTGAATGTTTGGTAGAATTCAGCCATGAAGGCATCTGATCCTGGACTTTTCTTTTTTGAGAGATTTTTTATTTCTACTTCAATCTTTTTATTTGTTATTGGTCTATTACGGCTTTCCAATACTTACTGACATGGTGAATTTTAAGGTTATAAACTATAAAATCGGAAAATTTTATATGAGAGGTCTTAAATGGTTAAACACAACTTTTTATCTTTCCAGAGAGCTAAAATTATTTGCAAGTGAAAAGTATTTAACAGATGTTTATCAAACACTTATTATATATAGTATTTGCCTACACCAAATAAGTCCTTATTTTTATTTGATTTTATTAATTTTTTAAAAGAAAAAAATATTTTAAGGCCTTTCACTGTGCACCTTCTATTTTTGTTTTGATTTAGTTTTTTGTTGTTTTTTCGTTTTGTTTTGTTTTGCTACATATAACAGACATTTCATTTTTTTATTTTTGAATTTATTTATTATACTTTAAGTTCTGGAGCACATGCGCAGACCTTGCAGGTTTGTTACATAGAGGGAGGGATAGCATTAGGAGAAATACCTAATGTAGATAATGCGGTGATGGATGCAGCAAACCACCATGGCGTGTGTATACCTACATAATTTTAATGTTTTCTTTCTTTTCTCTACTAGCGACCGTGCAGGCTAAGATAAGGAATATGAGGTTCTATCTTATCTATTTCTTTCCATCGCTATACTTTGAAACCATAAATGAAATTGTTTTTTATAATGCAGTACTTCACAAATTCATGGATAACTGACACAATGAACTTTGATGCAATTAAATAAAATAGACATGAAGTATACAATCCCTTTTCATTATTTAATGTCCTTTGAAACTTTGGTAAAGCCGTGTCTTTGTTAAACTGGCATAATTCTACATGGATTCTGATTTTTATGAGCCTCAGTGAACTTTTTCATCCCTTAGTATCTGCAGTACTTAGAGAGCAGTATGTGCCAAACATCTAGTCCCAAAAGAGATATTTACATTTTAAACAACCCACAGGTAAACTACAGTTTTACAAAAAAACAGAATGTCTTGTACCAGGAAAGTCATTCCTTCTTGCTTTCCAGCTGGCCAAGTCAATTCCATTCCAGCATGTGCACTTCTGTTTTTCCAGATTCTAAATTCAGTAATCTCTGAATTATTGGCCAGTTTCTGGGTAAATCCAGTCCTTTTGTTTTCTTTGTCCTTTTATCGTTTGATGGAATAGAAACAACCCAGGCTTTGGCACCAAGGAGACCTGTGTTTGAATCCAGACTCTGACATTTACTAGCAGTTCACATAATCTTATTTTAGCTTTGATATTATCACCTGTAAAATATGAATGAATAATGAATAAAATGTCTATCTTACATGACTATAATGAGTAAAGAGTTTGCCACCATTCCTGGTTTACAATAGAGTTTTGATAAATTCATAGTAATGACAGTGGCAGTAGTGGGAGTTGGTAGCACTAGTAGGTGGTGATGGTGGCAGTGGTAATAGAAGTGGTAGTAGTTAACATCAGTATTAGTAATAGTACGGGTTGGAGAGGAGATGAAACATGATTGGGTATTGTCTTGAGTTGAGGCACAGTAAGAGGTCTCTTGGTTAAGGCTACCTAAAAAGGGGGCATTCAGAAAGATCTGTGAGTTATTACGGGCTGTGTTTTTGAAAATGGGATTGTGTATATGTTGAAGTTGTCATGGAGAAGTTTTGAGAAAGAAATATAGAATAAATATTGGTTATAAAAAAGAATAATTGATTAGAAAAGTGTTAGCTGGGCAGGTTGTACAGCACACTCTAAGTGAAAAGTGTAGCTGGAGGTATCTTAAATTGAAGAAATTAGCAAAAAGTCCTAATTGTTTGTAACTTTGCTTTGTTGAGACTTGCACCTGTCTTGATAGTATTTTGATACCCTTAGGTTTATGTGTAAAGGAATAAAGGAGACATTCATCAACAAATAATGAATATTAAAAGAACACTTCATGTGAGAGTATATGAAGGGCTCTAAATGCTGAACCAGCATTGATTGACACTGAGAATCAATGCTTGTATTTGTAGGTATAACATTTAGACACATACTACCCTAATCCTTAAAAAGAATTCGTCAGACGAAATGACAGATCTAGCCACTGTATCTCCTTGGCTCATTACAGAGGATGGAAAGTTAGAAAACTCAGTTGAATTTTATTACGTCTAATGACATGTCATTATAAAATGAATTCTGATAACCTGATTTCAAATTATTGTCCATAATTCCAAGGAATTTGGTTGAGAAACTCAGAAGGCTTGATTATTGGTTAGTTTAACTTGTTGCAAATAAGTATTTTTCTTTGGATGCAATCTCTCACTTCCTTTTGTTCTTACAAAATTACAGGTTTGAAGAATATCAAGTAGTCAAATTGTATGCTATGCATTTTAATCATATCTTCATATATTATTAGATAATAACATTTCAATCAGTTTTATTGTTTTATTAACATTCTTGTTCTAATTTGAAAAAGAAACTACGAGTATATAATTTTGTGAAATTTGTAGTTCTTACTCATTCAGTGGCCTCACCCTTATGTTTTCAATCTTTCCCTCTACCCCGACGTTTTCCATCAACACCTATAAGCAGTCACCCACACATACCACTTTACAGTTACCTGTCTTTATCCCTGCCTCCATCTGTCCCTCCTGTCCTCACTTTTCCTTTCTTCTTGGTTCCTTGTATGTTGGAATTTTATCCATGTTCTCATTTCCATTTTATCTGTAAATCCACTTCAATTTCACTTAGACCATACTGTTTCTGTTTCTGTTTTCATTGAAGCCATCAAAAATCATGTATTCATTCACTGCACACATTGATTAAACTTCTATGTGGTAGATATCATTGATACAAAAATGAATTAATGTTGTGTTTGAACACTACAAACTCAGTGAATTTGTAGTACAGTAAGGAAAATTGCTTCCTTTTATACTTTATTATTGCATCATTTCCACCATCCATGCCTGAGCTCTGTCTTTGACATTTTTATTCTAATTTATTTCACAGACATGTGTTGAGGGTCTACAATAATTCTGAGCATGTTAAGTAATGGATGGGTTGTGTCTGTGCCTTTGTACAGTAAATATTCTCCTTCCTTATACTCCTCCTCTGAGTCTGGTCTAGCTTCCTGCTTCCTGCCTCCTGTGTTTCCCCGAGAATATTGTTCACATCATGACTGAGATATCTGATACTTCTTTTACGATTCCTCAGAAACAGATTTCTAGACTGCAAAAAATATTAAAGATCCTATTGACAAGTAAGCAAATGTGCCACAAATTAAAAATCATGTGGAAGAGGCTGTTATTTTGCATGTTAACCTCAGAGCATAGATAACTCCAAACTCAAGCAGAAGTTTTTGTCACAAATAATATCTCTGGCCTCAACATACTACCAATTCAAAAGTGCAAAAACAAAGAAGATAGAAGAATTAGATGATATTGTTCATTAATAATTTAATGTAAACTGAATATATTAAGGGTAATTAATGGTTGTATTCTTCATTCCTGTTTCATCAGATTTTTAATTTAGAACAGAAAAATTGTTCTTGACTTTAGATTATATCATATATCCCTTAAACTTTAGTGTAAAGTTACTATTCTGCATGTTTTGAAAACTTACTATGTTCATGTTAATCAACGGACTTCAATAGAAATGTAAGAAAATAATGAATGACAGTAAAAAAATGTCTCCATTATATGTTAATGTTATTGTGGAACAAATAAACCACATACCCTTGAATTTACAGAGAAATAATTCTTGTGCAAGAATTTTATACAAAAATTATCTAGCCCAAGTTTTCCTACCCCATCCCTCCAAAATATCCATTTTGAGACTCCAACTTTCAGCAGTGATTCGGTTACACTTTTTCACTACAATTTACTGAATAAATAATTATAATATGATGAAAATTTTGCCAAGCTATTATGTTGCAATGCTTAGGTATTAAGAGACTGCTAGTTTGTAATTTTGAATTTATAACATGATTATTACACCGTTAATCTAGCAAAATGGGTTCTATAATTATTGTATTACATTTATAAGATCATATCTCAGCCTTACATACTTTACCACTCTTGTCTAAAAACTGAAAAGGTCATAAGTAAAATGTCCATTTCTATCTATTTTTAAATTTTCAACATGTCATGAATAATTTTGTAAAATGCAATCAAAGTGACTACTAGAGAAACAAAAAAAGACAAAATATGTCGTCTTAATTATTAAATTATATATCATATTATTAATCTGTTGAACTTCTATAAATGTATTAAAACATTTACTTTTACTCTTAATTTTTATACTTAAGTGACAAAAAAATAGACCATTAATTGCCACTGATCTGAACTGTGCTTTGAATAGCTCACATGGAAATAGTAATTGTTAATGTTTCCTCAGGGTTAAAATTTTATGCTGTTACAAACAAATGAAAACAAGTGCCTAAACGACACCGATTTTAATTTTTTAAGACATATTTTATATTAAAATATTATATATAATATATAAATTATATATATATTTAATTATATCAAATAATTTTTCTCTAAAAATTTGTTTTAGAGATTAATGCCATTTTTTAAAGTTTTATTTTCAGTTCAGACATACATGTGAAGGTTTGTTACACAGGTAAACTTGTGTCATAGGGGTTTGTTTTAAGATTATTTCATCACTCAGATATTAAGCCTAGTAAACATTAACTACTTTTCCTGATCCTCTCCCTCCTCCCATCTTTCACCTTCCAGTAGGCCCCAGTGTGTGTTGTTCCCCTCTGTGTGTACATATATCTCATCATTTAGCTCCTACTTATAAGAGAACATGCAGTATTTGGTTTTCTGTTCTTGTGTCAGTTTGCTAAGAATAATGGCTTCCAGCTCCATTTATGTCCCTGCAAAGGACATGATCTCATTTTTTTTTATGGCTGCATAGTATTTACGATGTATTTGTACCGTATTTATTTATGGTATATGTACCATTTATCCAATCTATCATCTGTGGGCATTTGGGTTGATTCCATGTCTTTGCTTTTGTGAATAGTGCTGCAATGAACATATGAGTGTGTGTGTCTTTATAATAGAATAATTTATATTCCTTTGTGTATATATGCTGTAAAGGTATTGCTGGGTCAAATGGTATTTGTGTCTTTATGTCTTTGAGGCATTGCCACACTGTCTTCTACAGTGGTTGAACTAATTTACATTCCCACCAAAAGTGTTTAAGCATTCCTTTTTCTCCACAACCTCACCAACATCTGTTTTGTTTTGTTTTGTTTTTACTTTTTAATTAATAGCCATTCGGACTAGTGTGAGATGGTATCACCTTATGGTTTTGATTTGCTCTCCTTTAATAATTAATGATGTTGAGCTTTTTTTCATATGCTGTGGCCACATGCATGTCTTCTTTTGAAAGGTGTCTGTTCATCTCCTTTGTCCACTTTTTAATGTTTTTTTCTTGTAAATTTGTTTAAGTTCTTTACAGATGCTAGATATTAGACCTTTGTTGGATGCATAGTTTTCAAAAATTGCCTCCCATTCTGTAGTTTTTCTGCTTACTCTGTTGATAGTTCCTTTTCTGTGTAGAAATTCTTAAGTTTAATTAGATCCCATTTATCAATTTTTGCTTTTGTTGCAATTGCTTTTGGCATCTCCATCATGAAATATTTGCCTGTGCCTCTGTCCTAAATGATATTGCCTAATTGTCTTTCAGGTTTTTTTTTATAGTTTTGGGATTTACATTTAAGCCTTTAATTGATCTTGAGTTTATTTTTTTATATGATGTAAGGAAAGGGTCGCATTTCAATCTTCTGCACATGCCAAGCCAGTTCTCCCAGCACCATTTATTGAATAGGGAGTCCCCTCTCCATTGCCTTTTTTTTTTTTTTTTTGAGGGCTGTCTAAGATCAGATTGTTGTAGATGTGCAGTCTTATTTCTGGATTCTCTATTCTGTTTCACTGGTCTGTCTCTGTTTTTGTACCAGTGCCATGTTGTGTTGGTTATTATCAGTTCATAGTACAGTTTGAAGTTGGGTAGCATGATATGTCCAGCTTTGTTCTTTTTGCTTAGGATCGCCTTCACTATTTGGGTTCTATTTTGGCTCTACATGAATTTCAAATAGTTTTTTCTCATTCTCTGAAGAATTTCAATGGTAGTTTCACAGGAATAACACTGAACCTATAAATTGCTTTGGAAAATATGGCCATTTTAATGATATTGATTCTTCTTATGCATGAGCCTAGAATGTTTTGTTCATTTGTTTATGTCATCTCTGATTTCTTTGAGCAGTTATTTATAGTTCTCCATGTAGATATCTTATATCTCCCTAGTTAGCTGTTGGAAAATTGTTTTACATATCAAATGGAGGGAAAAGGTATGTTTTGCAGAATGAGAAGGGAAAGAATCTCTGGCAGAGATTGCTATCAGTTCATCCAATACCCACTCTTCTCATCTTTAGTAACACAGATCTGTTTTTATTCAAGGTGGCAAGGAGCTCCTTTGTAGTTAGGTGTGATTGATAGTATGAAAATGGAAGTCAATGGGTAAGCTTCTGCAATCTTTTTACAAGAAATTTCAAATAAGATTATGCAACTAGGGAAACTTCCTTTTTGTCCGTTTCTCTTCCCCTACTTTCTTCCTGGAAAGTGGATAAGATGGCTGGACATCTAGAAGCCTTCTTGCAGTCATGGAGCCAACTCAAAGATGGAGCACATCAAAAAAGGGCAAGGCAGATAATCAGAAGAAACCTAGGACATTGATGATTTTATGGCTCACTAGTGAGCCTACTTTCAGATTTTTTTTTCATAGAAGAATAAACCATTTGGTTATTTAAGCCACTATTACTGGCTGTTACAAGTAACTAAATGTACTTCCAAATGGCTAAACTAACTAAAATTAATTTCCAACTTTTATATTCCTAAAACATCTATATAATCTATATGTTCCTAAAACATCGATATAATCTAATCCTTCACCAATTCTGGATGATAGATTATAAAATGTAGACTTATAGATTATAAAACTGTTTATAGGTGAGGAGAGGTAGAGCAAAATGACCAAATAAGAGGCTCCACCAATCATCACGTCCCTTACAAGGATAACAATTTGACAACTATCTATATACAAACAAATACTTTTACAAGAGCCAAGAATCAAGTGAGTACTCACAGTACCTGGTTTTAAACTTATATTGCTGAAAGAGGCACTGAAAAAGAGTAGGAAAGATAGTCTTGAATTCCCAAGCCCATGTCTTCTCCATCCCCCAGCATGACTGCATCATGTAGAAAGAGAATCTGTGTGCTTGGGAGAAGGTGAGCACAGAGATTGTGAGATGTTGCATTGAAATCATTGCCACTCTGCCATAACAGAAAGAAAAAGCAGGCTGAAATGAGCTGACACTCACCTATAGGAAAAGTATTTAAGCATTTAAGCCAGCCTTAGACAGAGGGGAATCACCCATCCCAGTAGTCAAAGGCTGAGTTCAGGCAAGCCTTGTCATCATGGACTAAAGTAATCTGGAGCCCTAAATAAAGTTGCAAGTCCTAATGCTGAACTGGGCTGAGAGCCAATGGACATGACAGTCACACAATCTACTGAGACATCAGCCTGGGCAACTAAGGGAGTTCTTCTATCACCCTTTACCCAACAGCAGGCTGCACAACTCACCGCTCCAAAAGAGACTCCTTCCTTCAGCTTGAGGAGAAGAGAGGGAATAGTAAGAGGACTTTGCCTTTCATCTTGGATATTAGCTCAACTACATCAGGATAGGTCACCAGTCAAAGTCAAAAGGCCCCCTTTTCAAGCCCTAGATCCCAAATAACATTTCCAGACACATCCTGGGCCAGAGAAGAGCCTACTGCCTTGAAGGGAAAGACTTAGATCCAGCCAGATCCACCGTTTTCTGACTAAAGAGCCCTTGGGCCCTGACTAACCAGCAGCAATACAGAGATAGCATGCCATTGGCCTTGGGTGAGACTGAGAATATCTGGCTTCAGGTGAGACTTAGCATATTCCCAGCTATAATTGCTATGGGGAGAGATTTCTTTTCTTGAGAAAAATGGCAGTAAAAGTAAAGGAAACTTTGTCTTGCACCTTGGTTACCAGTTCAGACACAGAAGGGTAGAGCACTAAGTGGGTTCTTGAGATACCCGATTCCAGACCTTCACTTTTGGATAGCATCTTCTGGACCTTCTTTGGGCAAGAGTAGAGCCCACTGCCCTGAAGAGTGAGTCCCAGGTCGGCAGCATTTACCAAAAGCTGACTTAAAAGCCCTTGGGCCTTACGGGAACATCAATGGTAGCCAGGCAGTTCTCCCTGTAGGCCTAATATGGCAGTGGCTACAGAGTAAGAATCCCTGCCTAAGAAAAGGAGAAGGAAGAGTAGGAAGGACAGTGTCTTATAGTTTGAGTGACAGTTCTGTCACAGTACAATAGAACACAAGGCCAACTTTTAGGATTTTTTTATTCCAGTCTCTGGCTTCCAGATGGCACTGCTGGAGCCATCTGGGCCCTGGGAGAAATCACCACCCTGAAGGGAAGGATAAAAGCCTGGCTGGCTTCATCAACTGTTGATTGTAAAACCCCATGGCCTTGAGTGCAAATAAGCAGTAGACAGGTAGTAGTTATAGTGGGCCACAGGTGAGACCCAGTACTGTACTGTATTCATGTCTGACCCAGCACAGTTCCAGTAATGGTGCCCACAAGGGTGCTTGTGTCGTTTTACCTCCAGCACCAGGCAGCTCTGAACAGTGAGAAAGATTCCGTTTGGAAAAGAGTAAGGGAGGAGAACAAGAGTCTCTGTTTGGTAATCCACAGAATTCTATTGGATTTTATCCAAGACCATCAAGGCAGTAAACTTTATGACTCTGCAAAAAACACAGTGTTATTGATTTAGGGTGTCCCCTAAAGCAGATGTAACTTTAATCATGAAATCAAAATCCTTTCAAACACCTGGAAAACCTTCCCAAAAAGGACAAGTAATAACAAGCCCACACTGCAGAGACTACAGTAAATACCTAACTCTTTGATGCCCAGACACAGACAAACACAAGCATTAAGACCATCCAGGAAAATATGACTTCACCAAACAAACTAAATAAGGCAACAGGGGCTAATCCTGGAGAAACACAGATATGTGACCTTCATACAAAAAATTCAAAGTTACTGTTTTGAGAGAACTCAAACAAATTTAAGATAATACAGAGAAAGAATTCAGAATTCTATCAGATTAATTTAACAAAGAGACTGAAATAATTGAAATGAATCAAGCTGAGCCTATGAGCTGAAAAATGTAATTGGCATACTAAAAAATACACCAGAGCCTTTTAATATAACCATTGATCAAGCAGAAGAAAGGTCTGGTGAGCTAGAAGACATGCTATTTGAAAATAAAGTCAGAGGAGACAAAAGAAAAAAAATAAAAAACAATGAAGCATGCCTACAAAAACTAGAAAATAGCCTCAAAATGGCAAATCTAGAAGTTATTGGCCTTAAACAGGAGGTAGAGAAAGAGACAGAGATAGAAAGTTTATTCAAAGGGATAATAACACAGAACTTCTCAAACCTAATGAAAAATATTAATATCCTAGTATATGAAGGTTATAGAACACCAACCACATTAAACCCAAAGAAAGCTACTTCAAGGCATTTAATAATCAAAATTCCAAAGATCAAGAATGAACGAAGGATCCTATAAACAGCAAGAGAAAAGGAACAAATACAATGGAGCTCTAATATGTGTGGCAGCAGCCTTTTCAGTAGAGACCTTACAGGCCAGGAAAAAGTGCCATGATATACTCAAAGTGCTGAAAGAAAAAACATGTACACGCTAAAATAGTATATATGGAAAAAATCTCCTTCAAATATGAAGGGGAAACATATGAAGATGTTTTCCAGACAAACAAAACCTGAAGGATTTCACCAACAGCATACCCGCTCTACAATAAGTGCTAAAGGGAGTACTTCTATCACAAGAAAAATGTATTAATGAACAAAGGAAAATCATTTTAAGGTACAAAACTCACTGGTAACACATAAGTTCACAGGAAAACACATGTTAATAAAACACTATGACTGTTATGTGTAAACTACTCAAGTAGAAAGACTAAATGATAAGCAAATCAAAAAAATAACTACAAGAACTTTTCAAGACATAAACATTAGGATAAGATAAAAATAAAAACAACAAAAAGTTAAAAAATAAGGGGCAAAGTTAAGGTATAGAATTTTTATTAGTTTTCTTTTTCTTTGTGCAAACAGTATTAAGTTGTTATAAGCTTAAATAAAGGTTATAGGACAGTATTTGCAAGCCTTGTAGTGACTTCAAATTAAAAAACATGTAACTGGTGCACAAAAATAAAAAGCAAGAAATTAAATCATACCATCAAAAAAATTTACCTTCACTGAAAGGAAGAAAAGAAGAGAGAGAGGACCATAATTAACCAGAAAACAGGTTTTGGACACTGAGACGGAGCTGGTGGCCGCTGCAGACGAAAGTCAGGAAAGGGCAGGCCAGGTGAGCAGACGGATTTGCCAACTAGACAGCCAACCAGCAACAACAAACTAAGTTCGTATACTACCGCTTACGCATCTAATCAACCGCCCATCTAGCTAACCCGAGCCCCTCCACCGTCAATTCAGGTTCGGCCGGTCCCCGGCCCGCCTGCCGGAGCCGTGGTGGCAGCCCCGGGAGGAACCCTGGCGTCTGTTTCCTTCGATTCTCGGGATTTGAAGATGGCTGCACAGTCAGCACCGAAAGTTGTGCTAAAAAGCACCACCAAGATGTCTCTAAATGAGCGCTTTACTAATATGCTGAAGAACAAACAGCCGACGCCAGTGAATATTCGGGCTTCGATGCAGCAACAACAGCAGCTAGCCAGTGCCAGAAACAGAAGACTGGCCCAGCAGATGGAGAATAGACCCTCTGTCCAGGCAGCATTAAAACTTAAGCAGAAGAGCTTAAAGCAGCGCCTGGGTAAGAGTAACATCCAGGCACGGTTAGGCCGACCCATAGGGGCCCTGGCCAGGGGAGCAATCGGAGGACGAGGCCTACCCATAATCCAGAGAGGCTTGCCCAGAGGAGGACTACGTGGGGGACGTGCCACCAGAACCCTGCTTAGGGGCGGGATGTCGCTCCGAGGTAGACTAGCCGTAGCTCCCCGAATGGGCTTAAGAAGAGGTGGTGTTCGAGGTCGTGGAGGTCCTGGGAGAGGGCGCCTAGGGCGTGGAGCTATGGGTCGTGGCGGAATCGGTGGTAGAGGTCAGGGTATGATAGTTCGGGGAAGAGGGGGCTTTGGAGGCCGAGGCCGAGGCCGTGGACGAGGGAGAGGTGCCCTTGCTCGCCCTGTATTGACCAAGGAGCAGCTGGACAACCAATTGGATGCATACATGTCGAAAACAAAAGGACACCTGGATGCTGAGTTGGATGCCTACATGGCACAGACAGATCCCGAAACCAATGATTGAAGCCTGCCCACCCTCCCGTGAGAGACTCTTATTAGTCGACATGTCTGTAAATAACCTTGAAATAACAGATAAGAAGAAATCTGATTGATGCTGGATGGACCTATCACAATAGGCTGTGGACTTACTTGCCACCAGCTTGTGCATTTAGTGTGTTCCTTTTACTTTTTGATACTGTATTGTATGAAGCCCTTTTGTCCTTTGATTTGTTTGGTTTTTTGTTTTTTTTTCAGGGGTGGGGTATTTTCCCCTCCTTTACCCAGACTTCTCTTTGAACACAAATGCATTAGCCTTGTGGCTAGAACACCCTTTTCCTACCTCTGCCATCCCTCACTTAATGCTCTGACATGCTAATATTACTTTTGTTGATCTCTGTTGCCCCCACAGAAAGGTCCCAGAAAAAAAAAAAGTGTTCCTCCCTGATGCTTAGATTTCTGAGGTAGGGTTCTGTTACATCCTCTTCAATAGCCTCTTTAAAATGTTAAGAAAGTCTGGAGCTCAAAAGTGCATTCTTCCACATTCACAATTTAGTAAATTGAGAACATTGACATCACTGCAGGGCAGCATAAGAGGTTGCTTACATGTGGTAGCAGCTCTGATTTGATCAAAGTTGCTACCATGTACATTGACACCACATATAACCAGTATGCTGGGTTGAGTCATACTAGATTTCTACCCTTGTATGAGATTTACACACTTTCTCTTGGCTTTGTATCATGTCCAGAAGGGTACTATAGGGTTGGTTAATACCTACAATATAGAGGAAGAAGCCATTTAATTTGGCAGGTGTGTCAGAATGGAGAATGATGGCGGATGAAGTGCTGGAAGAGGTCAGAAAATATCCATGCTAAAATGTAATTATCCTCATGTTTATCCCAAACCAATCTCGGACTTTTCCACTCATTAGCTTTATTTTACCCTTATTTCCCCTGAAAGTTTAAGTTCAACCAATTGTCAACTGTTGCAGTTTCAGTGAAATCTTGTATTTCTGGTTCATTGTAACAAATTGTTTGCTCAAAAAAAAAAAAAATTAACCAGAAAACAAATAACAAAATAGCAGCAGTAACCCTTAATTATCAATAATAACTATGAATGTAAATGGACTAAACTCTCCAATAAAAAGATATCAAAACACTTAATGGATTAAAAAAAATATCCAGTGATCTGTTTCCTATATAAGAGACACACTTCACCTATAAAAACACAGATAGACTGAAAAAGACGTTCCATGCCAATGGAAACAAAAAAAAGGGCAAGAGTAGCTACACTTTGATCAAACAAAATAGATTTCAACACAAAAACCATTTGAAGAGACAAAGAAGGTTATTATATAATGATAAAGGGGTCATTTCAGCAATAGGATATCACAATTTTAAATATGTATGTACCCAAAACTGGAGGACTCAGATATAGAAAACAAGTATTATGACAGCTAAAAAGAGAGATGGTCCCAAACACAATAATAGTTGGAGACTTCAACACCTCACTTTAAGCATTTGTAGAATCTTCTAGACAGAAATCCAACAAAGATAAGCCTTAATCTGACTATAGAACTTAATAGATATTTATAGAACATTTCATTGAATGGTTGCAGAATACACATTCTTATCATCAGCACATGGATCATTCTCAAGGTTAGACCATATATTAGGTCACAAAACAAGTCTTAAGACATTCCAAGAAACAAATATTATCAAACATCTGTGACCACAATGAAATAAAAATAGAAATCAAAAACAAAAGAAATTTTGGACACTATACATTCCAACACATGGAAATGAAACAATATCTTTCTGAATGACCAGCGGATCAATTAAGAAATTGAGAAAAATTTTAAAAATGTATTGAAACATATGAAAATGAAAATACAACATAACAAAACCTATGGGATACAGAGAAAGAAGTATTACGAGGTAAGTTTATAGCTATAAATGAGTACATTGAAAAAAGAAAACTTCAAATTAACAACTTAATGATGAATCTTAAAGAACTATAAGAATAAGGAGAAACCAAATCCCAAATTAGTAGAATAAAGAAATAATAAAGAACAGAGCAACAAAAAAGGAATTTAAAATGAAGAAAACAATACAAAAGACCAATAACATAAAACTTAGGTTTTTTGTTTTGTTTTGTTTCTTTGTTTTTTGTTTTTTGAAACTTGGTTTCACTCTGCTACCCAGGCTGGAGTGCAGTGGCACAATCTTGGCTCACAGCACCATCAGCCTCCCAGATTCAAGCTATTCTCCTGCCTCACCCTCCTAAAGTAGCTGGGATTACAGGCACCCACCACAATACCCAGTTAATTTTTGCATTTTTAGTAGAGACAGGGTTTTGACACATTAACCAGGCTGGTCTTGAGTTCCTGGCCTCAAGTAATCTGCTTACTTTGGCCTCCTAAAGCATTGGGATTACAGGCATAAGCAACCATGCCGGGCCAAAGGTTGGTTTTTTGAAAAGCTAAACAAAATTAACAAAACTTTAGCTAGACTAAGAAAAAAAGAGATTCTCAAATCACAGTGCAATAAAAATAGAAAACAAGACTAAGAAAATCGCTCAAAAACATACAATTACATAGAAAGTTTAAAACTTGTTCCTGAATGACTTTTGGGAAAATAATGTAATGAAGACAGAAATCAAGAAGTTTTTTGAAAACAAAAAGAACAAAAGCACAACTTACCAGAATCCCTGGGACACATATAAGGCATTTACATCACTAAACACCCACATCAAAAGGTGATAAAGATCTCAAATTAGCAACCTATCATCACAACAAAGCGCGCTAGAGAAGAAAGAGAAAATCCACCCCAAAGCTAACCAAAGACAAAAAATAACCGAAATTAGAACTTAACTGAAGAAGATTGAGACATTAAAAATTTTTTCAAAAGACCAAGCAATCCAGGAGGTGTTTTTTTTTTTAAAATTAGTAAGATTAAACCATTAGCTAGACAAGGAAAATAGGGAGAAGATTAAAAAAAATTAGAAATGAAAAGGGGGATGTTACCACCAACCCCACAGAAATACAAATAACCATCAGAGACTACTACGAACACTTCTATCCACACAGGCTAGAAAATCTAGAAGAAATGGATTAATTCCTGGACACACGTACCCTTCTAAGACTAAACCAGGAAGAAATTGAATTCCTGAAAAGGTTAATAAAGAGGTCCAAAATTGAATCAGTAATATATCTCCTACCAACCAAAACAAGCCCAGGACCAGATAGATTCACAGCCAAATTCTGCTGGATGTACAAAGAAGAACTGATACCCTTTCTACTGAAACTATTCCCCAAGATTGAGGAGGGAATTCTCTCCAATTCATTCTATGAGCCCAAAATCATCCTGATACAAAAACCTGGCAGAGACACAACAAACAAATTAAAATTCCAGGCCAATATCTTTGATGAATATGGATACAAAAATCATCAGCAAAATACTGGTAAACAAAATTCAGCAGCATATCAAAGAGCTAATCCACCATGATGAAGTAGGCTTTGTGCCTGGGATGCATGGTTAGTTCAACAAACGCAAATAAAAAAAAAAAAATGTGATTCATCATATAAACAGATATAAAGGCAGAAACCACATGATTATTTCCATAAATAGAGAAAAGGCTTCCAATAACATTGTAAATTGTGTCTCCCTTCATGTTAAAAAACTGTTAACATACCTTAAAATAATGAGAGCCATTTATGACAAACCCACAGCCTCATACTGAATGGGCAAAGGCTGAAAGCATTCTCCTTGAAAACCAACACAAGACAAGGATGGCTTCCCTCACAAGTCCTAATCAACATAGTATTAGAAACCCTGACCAGGATAATCAGGTAAGAGAAAGAAATAAAGGGAATCCAAATAGGAAGGGAGGAAGTCAAACTATCCCTGTTTGCAGATGACATGATTCTATATATCGAAAACCCCATAGTTTTGGTCCAAAAGCTCCTTCAGCTGATAAACAACTTCAGCAAAGTTTCAGGTTACAAAATCAACACACAAAATTTACTAGCATTCCTATACATTGACAACAGCCAAGCCATGAGCCATATCAGAAATGCAACTCACAATTGCCATGCACAATTACCTCACATTTGTGCTAGAATTAGATCATATCATTTGCGACAACATGGATTGGACTGGAGGTCATTATGTTAAATGACATTAATGAGGCTCAGAAAGGCAAATATAGCATGTTTTCACCTATTTGTAGGATCTAAAATTTAAAATAATTGAACTTATGGAAATAGACTTGAAAGATGATTACCAGAAGCTGGCAAGTATAGTGGGGTGTTAGAAAAGAAGCAGGGGGATGGTTAAGGGGTACAAAAAATAGAAAGAATAAATAAGACTCAGTATTTGTTCAGACAACAGGGTGATTATAATCAAAAATAATTTTATTGTACATTTAAAAATAAATAAGAGCATAACTGGATACCTTGTAACACAAAGGATAGATGCTTGAGGTGATGGATACCACATTTACCTTGATGTGATTATTATGCATTGTATGCCTATATCAAAATATTTCATGTAACCCATAAATATATACACCCACTATGTACCCCAAAAATTAAAAATAAATTTAAGAAATCTATTTGTAAGTGAAAAAAACTGAGAGTTAGAGAGGTTAAATCACTAAATTTAAACTTTGTTAAGGCAGGCTCCAAGTCTATTTAGCCTTCCACTGTATCTTGAGCATCTGATACATTCTACATAATAAATTGTCAATAACGAACAATATTTATTGACTTTAAAAAATAAATTTATAAAATCCAAGTTTTTTAAAGAATAAAACTAGTTGTGTATATTTAAGGTATTTAGTATTTACCATGATGTTATGAGATACATCTAGTAAGATGATTACTATAGCAAACTGGATTAACATATTCATCATCTCATATAGTTACTTATTTTTTTGTTTTTATAGCAAAAGCAGCTAACCTATTTATTTAGCATGAGTCTCAAATACAGTATAATTTTATAAGCTACAGACGGCATACTGTACATTTCATATCTGGATTTGTTCATACTATATATCTACTTGTTTGTATCCTTTGACATACATGTCTTCTTTACCCCTAACCACACCCACTTCCTCCCCCTGGTAACCACTGTTTTATTCTTTATCTCTCTATATTTTACTTTTTAAAAAATTATACATATAAATGAGACCATGCAATATTTTTATTTCTGTGTTTGACTTATTTCATTTAACATATTTCTTCTAATTTCAGTGATGCTGTGACAAATAGCAGAATTTCCTACTTTTATAAGGCTGAATAATATTTTTTGTATATATGTAGAAATGGATAAAGAAATTGTATACATATATATATAGATACACATATATATATACACATATATATACATATATATATACATACACACATATATATATACACATATATATACATATATATATATACACACCACCGTTTCTTCATCCATTTGTCTGTTGACAATTAGATTGTCTCCATATCTTGGCTACTGTGAATAATGCTGCAATAAATATAGAAGTGCAGATACATTTATGAGGTGTTGACTTCATTTCCTTTGGGTCCACACTCAGAAGAAGGATTGTTGTGTCATATGGTAGTTCTATCTTAATTTGTTACAAATCTCCACATTTTCATACTGGCTGCACCAATCTAAACTCTCACCAACAGTGTGCAAGGGTTCACGTTCTCTATACCCTCACCAACATTTACCTTCTTTTGTTTTTTTCATGATAGTCATCCTAACAATTGTGAGGTAGTATCTTACAGTGGTTTTAATTTGCATTCCCCTAGTGATCAGTGGTATTGAGCACTGTTTCATAAACTTGTTGGCCACTTTTATGTCTTCTGTAGAGAAGTGTCTATTCAGATTTTTTACCCATTTTCAAATACGGTTATTTGTTTTTCTCCTCTTGAATTGTATGAGTTCTCTATAAATGTTAAATGTTAACCATTTATCAGATATATGTTTGCAAGAAACACAAGTTTAGACAGAATTGGGAGATCAGCCAAGGTATGTCTTATTCTAACATTTATGATCTTTACTAATTTCCTGTGAAATAAAAATATAGACACAAGTGCTGTCAAAATTATAAATTCAAACTATTAATGTATTTGTAATTTAAATTAAAACATAGGTATGTTCATGGAGGGAAGGAAAAATTTAAAGACCCTCTAGCCATCTCTCTTTTTACCTTGGAAAAAAAAAATGAATTAAATCAAGTTGGCAGTACAGAATCCATCAAAATATTTTGAATGGAACCTGTAAAAAATAACTGATAACTTAAAGAAGTAAAATAATATTTATCAGTATAAACCCTCTAATTCTAAGAATTTTTTACCTTCAAATAATTCTATAGTACTTGAGCTATACTTAAAAATAAAATTATGTCAATAATACATAGTATTTGTCTCTGATTTGGTAATTTGGTGAGTACAAGGATTATGTAAGTTAAATGACAATACAATTGACTAAATCTCTTAATTCATCGACAAATGTCTATTGATAAGAGAGAAAAAAATTGAGTTTGAAAAAATACATGAATTGTTTGGCTTAACTGGCCAGTCACTCTCAAACTCTACCAAAATATTGGGTTGAATCTGATATTTTCAATATAGGCAAATACTTATTGAATTAGTAGAAAAGAAATGGTTAAAAATATAGAAATTAGTACATTTTTCAGAGCACTACTGTTTCAGTTAAATGGCATAGGCTTCATTGTAAATTCATTACATAGGGGAAAAGAACAATTAAATTTATCTTTAACTTTGTACAAATTAGAAAATATCCATTTTCATTAGTTATAAAACATTATATATTTTCTTAAAGATGGTTATCACAAATAAAGGAAAAATTGTAAAAAGCTTAATTACAGTCAGTTTTGAGTACTTGGGGAAGAAAAACTAAAATTGCAAGGATGCCATGAACTACAGTAATAAACTGTCAAAGTTCATAAATTCAAAGGGAAAAAATAGCTTTGAAAAAGTAAGGTTATAAGCAGTTCACTGGTGGTATTTTTTGTATTATAATTTATCATTTAAATCCTAAAAAAAAAAAAAAGGTTAAGACTATTAGAACAGCATAGATTTATGCCTGAGGAAAATCAATTTGAAATTGAGCATGACATTTTTACTTTAATTAGTATTAGCTCCAGAAAATTCAGTAATATCTTTGACAATGAGGGAAAACCAACTCCTATTAAATTGTAAGAATAATCACATTCATGAAGTACATGTTATGAAGAATAAATTTTTGAATTATGTTTAATGATGAGAACAAATGTCTATCCATTTTGGGAAAGTGTTAAATACTCTTCTGACATTGCAACTAAAATTATTATTTCAGGATTCAATCAAGATTCACAAATTACATTTGGTAGTTTTATTTCTTAATCCCTTTCAAACTATGAAAAATAAACTATTCTTCTCTCTTCCTGAAGAGATTACATTTTTTAAATTAATATAGGCCAGTTGTCTTGGAGAACGCTTAATCTTCTAGATTTACCATATTTTTTACTCATTGAATCATGTAATTATCAAAATTTTAAAGATATTCATTAGCTAGACTTGATTAGAAATTGCATTTTGATTGGGAAATGCAAATTAAAACCAGAAAGCATTTTCTACCAAAAGGGAGCAAGACACCTTTAAAAAAAACAAAAACAAAAAATAACTAGCTAATTGAAGTCTTGGCACTACAAAAGAATAAAGTGAGACTGTGACATCTGAAGAGGCTCTTACTAGCCAAATTAGGGGAAATTGAGCATCAAAAGTAATAATAATTGCTATTAATTATAAAACATTGAATAAAAATCTATAAATAGAAGAAGATGGGTAAGAGGGAATCACCTAGTGTCTCCATGTGAACTCTAAAATTCAAAAAATTTTGATAGAAAATTCTAAGCCTTGATGGAAATGTAACTGGATTAGATTTGGTTTTGCTATGGCAGCCCAGGCCTCTCACTGATTATAACTATGAACTCTGAACAAAAGAAAAAGCAAAAGAAAACTACTAGAGAAATGTGAAAGGTAAAGAAAAGTAGGTAGATTATGAAGGGGACTTAATTTGAAAAAGTAACCAGCAGGAGGTGAGTTTCCTGCCTTTTATTTTTCTCCCTGTGGTAGAACAGTGCAGATAGTAGCCTAAAGCTCCAGTGGTAACCCCCGGCCATATTACTGGCCAGAGTAATTATTAGAAAGGGATAAAGATGAGGAAAAAATCTTGCCAAAGGAAGAGCTCTTTCCCTGTTTTTTCTTTAACTTTGAATGTAACCACTTACAAGTCTCAGTCTAACCCCTGAAGTATGCATGGGTAAGACTGACCCCTGTAAATGCAAAGCAAAACACAGAGAATTAGAATTTGAATCACCACATGTAGAAGGTGAAATAGCAATTGCAACTGGATCCTAGGTGGGTTGATTATTTGTTAAAACAAGAACGTTGATACACTCTAAAAGATTATAGCAAAGCACATAATCTACAATATAATATTCACCATGTCACATCTGCCAGATACAGTCCAACTTACTTGACATACAAGGAATCAGGAAAATGTGACCCAATCTCAAGGTAATGACATCAGACTAAAACATTTATTGGGATTATTAGACAAAGCCTTTAAAGGTGTTATGATAACTGAAGACCAAGGGATCATGGCAAATGGGAGGTAGGACTAGTTTGCAGCTCCCATGCGGACAGACAGAGCAGATATGGTGACTCACATCCTGAACTTGTGCTTCAGAACTACTTCAGAAATAAACCAGGAAAGCCAAGAGAACCCACAGACCCTCTGAAAGAAGCAGATTGCTCCTGCAGAAACAAGGAGAAACTCCAAATACTGAGTGCCCAAACTGTGGAAGTGGGAAATGGGGATCATTTGCCTGTGAACATGCATCCCCACTGAGGAAGCTGAAGGAGTAGATCGTGGGAGAAGATTCTGACCTTACCTGGGGCTGAGTCAATTTAGAGAGCCAAGAGAAATACAGGTTTATACAGGGGAAGCAGTGGGAAAATCCCTGTGGGCTTTCTGGATTCCCTGGGAAGCCATTTCTGCCTTGTTTCATAGAGGTCCTTAGGGAAGTTTAACAGAGGTACTGGAAAAAGACCACAGGAAGAAGGAAACCTCCAGGTGGTATAAAAATAGGCACACAGACCAATGAAACATGTTAGAGAACCCAGAAATAAACCCAAACACTTACAACCAACTAATCTTCAACAAAACAAACAAAAAAAGTGGGGAAAGGACACCCTATTTAACAAATGGTGCTGGGATAATTGGTAAGACACATGTAGGAGAATGATACTGGATCCTCATCTCTCACCTTATACAAAAATCAACTCAGGATGAATCAAGAACTTAAGTCTGAGACCTGAAACTATAAAAATTCTAGAAGATGACATTAAAAAAAAAAAAAAAACCTTTCAAGATATTGGCTTAGGCAAGGATTTCATGATGAAGAACCTACAAGCAAATGCAATAAAAACAAAGATAAATAGCTAGGACTTAACTAAAGAGCTTTTGCATGGCAAAAGGAACAGTCCACAGAGTAAATAGACAACTAACAGGTGGGAGAAAATCATTACAATCTATACATCTGACAAATAACTAATATCCTGTGTCTACAAAGAACTCAAAAAAAAAATAGCAAGAAAAAAAAACAAACAATCCCATCAAAAAGTGGACTAAGGACATGAATAGACATTTCTCAAAAGCAGATATACAAATGTCCAACAAATATATGAAAAAATGCTCAACATAACTAAGAATCAGGGAAATGCAAATCAAAACCGCAATGTGATGCCACCTTACTCCTCGAAGAATAGCCATCATCAAAAAATTAGAAAATAATAGATGTCAGCGAGGATGCAGTGAAAAAAGAACACTTCCACATGGCTAATGGGAATGTAAACTTGTATAACCACTATGGAAAACAGTATGAAAATTCCTTAAAGAACTAAAAGTAGAACTACCATTTGATCCAGCAATCCCACTACTGGGTATCTAACCAGAGGACAAGAAGTCATTATACAAAGGAGATACTTGTTCACACATGTTTATAGGAGCACAATTTCCAACTGCAAAAATATGGAACCAATGCAAATGCCCATCAGTCAATCAGTGGATAAACTGTGGTGTGTGTGTGTGTGTGTGTGTGTGTGTGTGTGTGTATATATACGATGGAATACTGCTCAGCCATTAAAAGGAATGAATTAATGGCATTCAAAGCAACCTGAATAGGACTGGAGAACATTATTCTAAGTGAAGTAACTTAGGAATGGAAAACAAATATATGTTCCCACTCATAAGTGGGAGCTAAGCTATATGGAAACAAAGGCATAAAAATGAAATAATGGACTTTGAGTACTTAGGGGGAAACGGTGGTGAGGGGTGAGGGATAAAAGACTATAATTTGGTTTCTGTGTATAATGCTTAGGAGATGGGTGCACCAAAATCTCACAAATCACTTCTAAATAACTTACTCATGTAATCAAATACCGCCTGTTCCTTAAAAACATATGGAAACTTTTTTATAAAAGGTGTTATGATCATTATACTCCATTAAGTTAAAAGACAGAAAAAGTACGCTAGAAATAAAGGAAAACAGGAAATCTTAATGAAGAAATAAAAACGATGTAAAACAACAAAAGGAAATTTTAGAGCTAAAAAACATAATACTTAAAATAAAAAATTAATTGGATAACCTGAATAACAGAGTGCAGATAAGGTAGCAATGACCTCCTGAACTTGCAGATTAAATAGAAATTACCCAGAAGAATAGAAAGAAGAATTTTTTTTAATGAATGGAGCCTGAGAGACATGTGGGACAATATTAAAAAGTCTAACATGCATGTAATTAGAATACCAGAAGTCAAGAAGAGATTGAAGAAGAAAAATATTTTAAATAATAGGCAACAGATTCCCAAATCCTATGAAAGACATACATTTACAGATTAAGATTCGCAAACTTTAAATAAAGTTAATTTTTAATGCCTAGAAACACCATAATCGAACTACTGAAATTCAAATCAAAAGAAAAAGTCCTGAAAGTAGCTACAGAAGAGCAAAACATAACACACAAGAGAACAACAATTTGTATTTCTCAGATCTTTCATCAGAAACCACAGAGGTTGTAAAACAATAGAACAATATCTCATTAAGGTGCTGAAAGAAAATAAAATTTCATATCCAGTGAAAATATCTTTTATGAATAAAGGAAAAAATATATAGGTAAGTTAAAGAAAAACAAAGAGAGTTAATCACCAACAGACTTACTTTATAAAACAAAACAAAGAACATTTTCAGGATGAAGACAAATACCAGAGGGAAACCAAGATCATCACAAATAAAAGAACTTCAGAAATGGTTAATATCTGGGTATGAGATTGTTTCCCTGTTAAAGTTCTTTTTAATATGTATTTTTTTAAATACTTAATCAAACAATTTTATTTTTATCCTAGTTGAGAGAGCTTTAAAGGACATTTTTGAGAGACAACTGAAGAAATTTGAGTATGGACTGGATATTAGAAAATATTGACTTAAAATTTCTGTATAGGATAATAGTATTGTGATTGGAAAATGCCCTTATTTATATACATATGTTGAAGTGTTAAGGGATATCAGAAAGAGAGAGAGCATGTGTAAACGTGTCATGGTAATAATTGGTGCAATTAAGTAAAGGACATAAGGGTGTTTATTGTCCTGATTTTTCACTTTTACAAAACAAATAGTGTGGTGGAAATTAAACTTTGGATATATTTCTAACACATATTGACTAAAATTTTGGAAAATGGTGAGGAAATAAATTCAATATATTTGAGAATTTTGAAGACTTCCACTTAACCTACAAATTATTAAATAATGAGGAGAAGTGAGCCAAGGTATAAAAGGGCAGGTAGCAAATGGAATCTAAGATATGCATTTTAGAAACATTTTTTATTATAAGTAAAAGCATTAGAAAAACTTAAGTAATGGAGTGACACGTCCTAATTCGTATTCCAAACTTAAGTAGTATAATGGCATGTTCTAATTTACATTCTAAGAAAATCACTCTGGCTATTTGAAAACAGTGGATTTGTGGGGGTAAAATTAGAATCAACCAGATAGTTTAGAATCTTATCGAATTAGCATAAGAAAATGATGGCTGCTAGGGTGAGACTACTCATCTTAGAGATGAAGCAAATTGTTCTGACCAAAGGTGTATTTTAGACATAAAGTGACACTACTTGCTAATGAATTCATTGTATTAGGGTAAAAGGGAAAGAGAATAATCAAGAATAATGCCGAGCAATTGAGTGGAAAGGGGTGCCAGTGACTGAGATGGAGTAGTCTGTCAGAGTACTAGTTTAGGATGGCCTAATAAGAGTTTGATTTTGGCCATGTTAGGTGTCAGGTGCATATTAAGGATCTAAGTGGTGAGGTCAAGTGGGCAGTCAAGCTGGAGTTCTGGAAAGGACCAGAACAACAAAATTTGGGAGATGTTACTACACAGATGATATCATAGTCATAGGATTGTGTGCAATTATTCAGAAATATGGAGTAGATATATAAAAGAAAGAGACTGAGAAGAAGTCTGAAGTGGGAGAAAACCATAAAAGGTTGTTTCATACATGCCAATGGGAAAAAGAGAAAGTGGTCAGCTGATAAAACACTGCTAAAGGATCAGGAAAGTTAAGAGCAGACAAATGTCTCCGACATGAGGAAATTTTATTGCTATTTCTACTCTTGTCAGTGAGGTCTTAGAGTGGTGATGACAGAATCCTGAAAGGGATAGATAAAGAAAATAATATCAGATGAGAAATAGGGGGGGAAAAAGGACAGAGTCTAGAGTAGAAGGTGGAATTTCCATTACAATTACAAAAATTCCAAATATCTTCCAAAGGCCTATCAGGCCTTACATGGTCTACAGTCCTGATATGATTTATCTCTGTGTCCTCATCCAAATCTCATCTTAAATTGTAACCCCCATATATTGATAGGGGAACTGCTGGGAGGTGACTGGATCATGGAGATTCCTCCATGCTATTTTCATGATAATGAGTGAGTTCTCACAAACTCTGATGGTTTTAAAAGTGTGAAACTTTCTCAATCTCTCCCACCAAACTTCTGCCCTGATTTTAAGTATCCTGAGGCCTCCCCAGCCATGCCAAACTGTGGGCCAATTAAACCTCTTCTATGTAGAAATTATCCAGTCTCAGGTAGCATATGTATAGCAGTGTCAGAATGGACTAACACAGAGAACTGGTAGAGAGTGGGGAACTGCTATAAAGATAAACTGAAAATGCGGAAGTGACTTTGGAACTGGGTAGCAGGCAAAGGTTGGAACAGTGTGGAGGGCTCAGAAAAAGACAGGAAGATGTGTAAAATTTCATCTTAGGGACTTGTTGAATGGTTTTGACCAAAATGCTAATAGTGATATAGATAATAAAGTCTAGGCTTAGGTTTCCAGATGGAGATGAGGAACTTGTTGAGAACTGGAGCAAAGGTTACTCATGCTATCCTTTAGCAAAGAGGCTGGTGGAAAAGAGACTGGTGGCAGAGATCTGTGGAACTTTGACCTTGAGAGAGATGACTTAGAGTATCTGGCAGAAGAATTTTCTAAGCAGAAAAACATTTAAGATGTCACCTGGCATATTCTGAAAGCATTCAGTTGTATGTGTTCACAAAGAGATGGCTTGAAATTGGAACTTATGTATAAAAGGGAAGCAAAGCATAAAGGTTTGGAAAACGTGCAGCCTGACCATGAGGTAGAAAAGAAAAACTCATTTTCTGTGAAGAAATTCAAGCCTGCTGTGGAAATTTGCATAAGTAACAAGCAGCTGAATATTAATAGCCAAGATAATGGGGTCATGTTTCCAGGGCATGCCAGTGACCTTCATAGCAGCCCCTCCCATCACAGTCCTAGAGATCTAGCAGGGAAAAATAATTTTGTAGGTAGGCCCAGGGCCCAGTTGCTTTCTGCAGCCTCAGGATTTGGTGGCCTGTGTCCCAGCCACTCCAGCTCCAGCCATGGTTAAAAGGGACCAATATACAGCAGGCCGTTATTTCAAAGGGTGCAAGCCCCAGACCTTGGTGACTTCCACATGGTGCTGGGCCAGCAGTTGCACAGAAGTCAAAAATTGAGGTTCTGAAACCTCCCTTTAGATTTCAGAGGATGTATAAAAATACCTGGATGACCTGGGCATGGTGGCTTATGATTGTAATCCCAGCACTTTTGGAGGCCGAGACAGGCATATACCTGAGATCAGGAATTCAACACCAACCTAGACAACACGGAGAAATTCCATCTCTACTAAAAATACAGAAATCAGCCAGGCCTAGTGGTGGTTACCTGTAATCCCAGTTACTCAGAAGGCTAAGGCAGAAGAATCACTTGAACTCAGGAGACAGCGGTTGCAGTGAGCTGAGATTATGTCACTGCATTACAGGCTGAGCAACAGAGCAAGACTCTGTCTCAAAAAAAAAAAAAAAAAAAAAAAAAAAAGGCAAGACAAGACAATACCTGGATATCCAGGCAGAAGTCTACTGCAAGGTGAGAGCCCTAATGGAGAACCTCTGCAAGGGCAGTATGGGAGGGAAATAGGGTTGGAACCCACTGAGTCCCCACTGAGGTACTGTCTAGTGGAACAGTGAGAAGAGGGCCATTGCCCTCCAAAATCCCAAATAGATACACCATCTTGCACCATGCACCTCAAAAAGTTGCAGGCACTCAATGACAGTCTGTGAAAGCATCTAGGAGGGGCTGAACTCTGCAGAACCACAGGGGTGAAGCTGCCCAAGGCTTGGGAGCCCATCCCTTGTAGCCACATACCCTGGATATGAAACATGGAGTCAAAGGAAATTTTGGAGCTTTAATATTTAATGACTGCCCAGCTAAATTTCAGACTTTCATGTGGCCTGTGACCCCTTTGCTTTTGCCAATTTCTCCCATTTTGAATGAGAACATTTACCCAATTCTTGTTCCCCCATTACGTCTTGGAAGTGGCTAACTTGCTTTTGATTTTACAGGTTCATAGGCAGAAGGGATTTGCCTTATCTCAGATGAGACTTTGGACTTGGACTTTTGGGTTGATGCTGGAATGAGTTAAGCCTTTGGAGGACTATTGGGAAGGCATGATTGGTTTTGAAATGTGAAAAGGACATGAGATTCAGTAGGATCAGGCAAAATGATATGGTTTGGCTGTGTTCCTACCCAAATCTCATCTCAAACTGTAATCCCCGTGTGTCAAGAGATGGACCTTATAAGAGATGATTAGATCATGGGGGTGGTTTCCTCCATGCTATTTTCATGACAGTGGGTGAAGTCTCATGAGATCTGATGGTTTTAAAAGCAGCAGTTTCACCTGCACTTGCTTGCTCTCTCCTGCTGCCTTGTGAAGACATGCCTTGCTTCCTCTTCACCTTACACCGTGATTGCAAGTTTCTTGAGGCCTCCCCAGCCATGCATAACTGTGAATCAATTAAATCTCTTTTCTTTATAAATTACCCAGTCTCAGGTAGTATCTTTATAGCAGTATTAGAACAGACTAATGCAATGCCCGCTCCCACTTTTATTTACTACTTTTCATTTCCCACACCCACTCTCACTTTCATTTACTTCTTTTCAGCAAAAACTATATCTGCCCCTACAAATCTTTAAAAAACTTTTTTTTCTTTCTGTTATAGGGCCTGTGCACTTGTTTTTCTGCTGTTTCTTTTTCTTTGAATGCTTTTTCAACCAGTTCCACTTAGCTGGCTTTCTTTTTTGGTCATTACTAACTCAGCTCAAAAGCTATCTCCAAGAAGGCACTATCTAGCCTTCACACTTAAAAGGGCTCACAGCCATTCTATCCATTACCCTATTTTTCTTCTTTGCAACACTCATCACTATGTCAAATCCATGCATTTTTCTGTCTTTCTACCCATAATGAATGGTGTATTTTACACCATCCATTTTACACCAAGGGGCAACAGTGCTGTCTGTGCTGTTTACCCTGAATCCTCAGTCCCTGGCACATAATAAAAACTCAATTAATAATGTTGAGTAAATTGGTGTGTGGAAGCAAATGTGAATCAACCACTAAATTCAACTGTTTTCTTCAAATATGAAGATATCATAGAAACATTTAAAGTGCATTCAAGAACTCAGGAAAAGCTGTACTTATGAGTAGTACTTCTTTGGAACATGAAAGTGAGCAAGCAAACAAATAAATAAAAATGACAGTGAAAGGGAACCAAAGAAAAGACAAATCCAACTAGGAACTCTAAAATGGAGAAGCAATAGTAAAATGGACTTGTAGTGCATTTTAGATTAGTACAAAAGCATTGTGCAGATGATAACTACACAGAGACTAGAAATGCTACATGTCTTAGAATTGTAACATTTAAAATCTATCAAAATCAGATTTCATTCTGCTGATTAGGGGAAACTGGAGGAAGCTTAAATGAGGTACTTCCTCATCTTTACAACAGGGTCATCAACCAATTTAGTCTAGCTGAAATATCTAGCTTTTAGAGTTACCAACTTTTAAGTTTTTCATGTTTTTAATCAGTTTTAGAAGAATCCTCTGGTATTAATTACCTTTTGTTGAACGAAAAATTATCTGAAGTTTAGCAATTCCTTTACTAGCTTTTCTTTGGTTGAAGTTTTTCAATCAGTATTTTTTTTATTGAAAGAGAATGTATCTTGTGATTTCTGTTTTCCTTAAAATATACATTATATTTTATATGGTATATTATTTGCTACAAATTGTATCTAATATCTGTATCTATATTTCTTGGATATTTATCACAAAAATATATTATTTTCATAAAATAATAAAGCCAAAAAAAATCTTGAGGTGGTCTCAGAAGGCCTACAGAATACACGAATCTCCTTAGCCAGCCCCAGGCCAGCCAGAGCTGTTTGTTGTCCACCCTGGGACTTCTCTGGGGTCTTAGCATGCAAGGAAATGATGAGGGTGATGAGCAGCTGCTGTGAAGGTATATGTGTCCAACTGCTTATCAACTCCAAGCCTACTTCCAGAAAGACCTCTGCTCTTTGAACAGTTATGACAGAACCCCTTATTGGGCCAATTAAAAAAATTGAATATAATTATTTTGAAAATAATTAGGAGACAGTTGGAAATATTGGTGGTGTGGATTTTGTAAACAATCAGATGAAATATCTATTTTTTTTTCTTTTTTTTTGAGAAGGAGTCTTGCTTTGTCACCCAGGCTGTAGCACAGTGACACCATCTTGGTTTACTGTAACCCCCGCCTCCCGGGTTCAAGCAATTCTCCTGCCTCAGCATCTGAAGTAGCTGGAATTACAGGCATGTGACACCATGCCCAGCTAATTTTTGTATTTTGTAGTAGAGGCCAGGCTTCACCATGTTGGCCAGGCTGGTCTCCAACTCCTGACCTCAGGTGATCCACCCACCTTGGCCTCCCAAAGTGCTGGGATTACAGCGGTGAGTCACCAAACAGGGCTCAAATGCCTCTTTTAAAAAGCCAAATGCTTTTTGTTTAGGTAAAGAATTTTATAAGTATTTTCATTCTTTCTGATTTGACAATATTTTTTAAATATTATCTAATTATTTGGAAATATAAAAAAGTATTTATGGCTGGGCATGGTGGCTCACACTCAAATAATCCCAGCAGTGTGGAGTGCTTAGGTGGGAGGATTGCTGGAATCCAGGAGTTCAAAGGAGCCCTGGTAACATAGCAAGACTGTAGCTTTACCCAAAAAATTTAATTAATAAATTAATTAATAAGCCAGATGTGGTGACGAATGCCTGTAGTCCCAGCTACTCAGGAGACTGAGGTGTGAGGATCTCTTGAGCCCAAAAATTTGAGGCTGCAGTGAGCTCTGATCATGCTGCTGTACTCCAGCTAGAGCAACAGAGATAGACCCTATTTCAAGAAATAAAATTAAATTAAAAAGTGTTTTATATAGTTATCTTTATCATTGATATTGTTAGCTCTGTGGAATAGTAACATGACTGTAATAAATATATTTTAATTGGAACTGTATTCCTTCCAAAATAAAATATAATTGAGTGCCCTCTCGATTATGCTTCCTTATGATCCTCTAGCAAAAGAAGAGAATTTATCATCTTTGAAAGAGAAAAAAATTGACGTAAAAGGAAATATAGCTTATATTAGGTCTCTCTTTTGTATTGGCTTTTATTATAAAATATTTGATTAATACTTGAGAAATAAAATCTGTGTTATTGTCTTTTACAATGATATCAAACACTATTGATTAAATAATATACTAGCTAAAAAAAGAGAAATGTTGGAAGTTATAATGAGGGAGAGAAAGACAGAGAAATTACATGTCCTCTATTCTACATTCCATGAATAAGGGAACATTTTGTCCCTGATATGCATTTTAAAATCCCTCTGGCAATTGTTCTTTCACGGGCAATCTACCAACATTCAAACATTTTACCATCTTCAGTACTCTCCAAAAGATTCCTTTAAACCACTATGTTCTTCAGAAGAGTTAAGCCCTTCACAGTCCCCTGCTTGGCTCTGGATGCAGTTAAAACAAGATAAAAAGAAACAGAATTAGGATGACTGATCTGATACACCTATTAAAGCCAAACCAGATGCCTGATCTGTACCCCATGTGGTTGATCATCAGATTATCTTACTCTCAGGTCTAAGATCTTTTTGTTGCTCATAAATTTTAGAATAAAGCCAAATCCCTTACCATAGTCCACAGGGCTCTACACCATCCAGCTCCTGACTACTTCTACATCATCTCTTTCTTACAGCCTACTTCTTTAGACCTCAACTACCTAGTTTTCTTCCTCTCCCACACATTTCCAATCTTGCTTCCACCTCTGAGTGTTTATGCTGGGTGTTCCTGCCTCCAGATATTCATAATCTTCTTAGAGCAGTTTCTCTCATATTTTCACCAGCCTAACTGCTTTTCATATTTCAGGTTTTGGATTAGATAGACTTCCTCAGGGATACCTTTCCTATCATTACATCTAAAGCACTGCCTCCTCCAGTCATTCTCCCCTATTTCCACTGCTCATCTTTATTTTCATAATAACTCTGAAAGCTATTTGAAATGTTGTCATTTTTAATACTTGTCTACCTGCTTTCTTTCTGCCTTCCCTCACTGGAATAGCAGCTCCATGAGAACAGAGAATACCTATGTTGCTTATTCGGCATGTAGTATGTGCTCAACAAATAAATAAATGAATGGAGAATAAAAAACGTCTCTTTCAATCTCAAACTCAAAATATTGTCTAAAAGTCTAAAGAGTAATCAATCACCCTGTGGTGTTTTGTGCATGTGTTTGCATAAACAATAGATTTTAAATAAATTTATAAAACATATCTGACCTAAAATAAGATTTTTCTACCTATAGTTACCAATATTTAATGCCCTTTACTTTACTATAAAAAATCTTTATTTTCTGTAAATATCTCATTTATTCAAGGATGTAACTATACCATAGTCCATTTTATCTGCAACTTGCTTTTCAGTTTCAGTTACTACAGTCAACCGTAGTCTGAAAATACTAAATGGAAAATTAAAGAAATAAATATTTTGTAGGCTTTAATTGAGTGCTGTTCTGAATAGCATGATGAAATTTTGTGCATCCCACTCAGGACATGAATCAGCCTTTTGTCCAGCATATCTGTATGCATCCTGCCTGTTAAGTGACTTAGTAGCCATCATGGTTACCAGATAATTGTTGAGGTATCACAGTGCTTATGTTCAAGAAACTGCAAAGCACAAGAGTAGTGATGCTGGCAATTCAGATATGTCAAAGAGAACCTAGAAAGCAATTCCTTTAAGTGAAAAGATCAAATTTCTCAGTAAGGAAAGAAAAAAAATTGCATGCTGAGATTGCAAATATCTATAGTAAGAACCAATCTTCTCTCCACAAAATAATGAAAAAACAAAAAGGAAGTGGTGCTAGTTTTGTTGTTGTACCTCAAACTGCAAGTTATAAGCACAGAGCGTGGTAAGTGCTTAGTTAAGATGGAAAAGGCATTAAATTTGTGAGTGGAAGACATGAACAGAAAATGTGTTCTGATTACTGGCAAAATATTGCATCAGAAAGTGTTGAGGCTAAGCTACACGAAGACTTTAGCAAGGTATCAACTACACTGACACCAAGCCATTTACTGCAAATAAAGGATGAACGATAGTTATACAGATTCAGGACTACAGAAGGTCAATAGTAGCCTAATGCTCCATCAAATGCTGTCATTAACCTCACTTCATTTCATCATGTCAGCATTGTATCATCTGACATCATCACAAGAAGGATGAGTGCAGCACAAAAAGATATTTTGAGAGACAGACACACCACATTCACATAACTTTTAAAACAGTATATTGTTCATATTTTCCTATTTTATTATTAGTTATTATTATTTATTTTTACTGTGCCTAATTTACACATTAAACTTTATTTTAGGTTTAAAATATTTATGGGAAAAAAACATAAAAATGTCAAATTCAGCACTATCCATGGTTTCAGGCATTCATTGGGGGTCATCCTCCTCAGAAAAGAGAGGACCACTGTATATTACATGTATCATTTCTGTAATTATTTAATATATCAATGACACTAAAGACTAAATTATTTAATATGTCTAAGAAAGTAACAAATATGTCAATGTATATTAGTATGTCAATGATAGTAAAGTTACACTGTACCAATCAAGGAGCATCAGAGAATAAGAAAGAATAAGGTTAAAAGCAGAGGTTGAAATGAAGAGGACAAGAGAAAAGGGACATACACAATAACATATCTATTCTATCTTACTGTGCTTATACTAGAAGATAAATAAACATATATTTATGGATGTATAAACACACACACATATACATACATATACAGTATATATATATATATATATATATATATACACTGATCATGAAAATAGTATGAAATGCTCCCCTCCCTGTGTCCATGTGTTCTCATTGTTCAACACCTGCCTATGAGTGAGAACATGCGGTGTTTGATTTTCTGTTCTTGTGTCGGTTTGCTGAGAATGATGGGTTTCCAGGTTCATCCATGCCCCTACAAAGGACATGAACTCATCGTTTTTTTTTGTGGCTGCATAGTATTCCATGGTGAATATGTGCCACATTTTCCCTGTCCAGTCTAACATCAATGGGCATTTGAGTTGGTTGCCAGTCTTTGCTATTGTAAATAGTGCTGCAATGAACATTTGTGTGCATTATCCTTACAGTAGAACGATTTATAATCCTTTGGATATATACCCGGTAATGGAATTGCTAGGTCAAATGGAATTTCTATTTCTAGGTCGTTGAGGAATTGCCACACTGTCATCCACAGTGGTTAAACTAATTTACACTCCCACCAACGGTGTAAAAGTGTTCCTATTTCTCCACATCCTCTCCAGCATCTGTTGTCTCCAGAGTTTTTAATGATCGCCATTCTAACTGGCATGAGATGGTATCTCAATTTAGTTTTGATTTGCAGTTCTCTAATGACCAGTGATGATGAGCATTTTTTCATATGTTTGTTGGCCTCATGTATGTCTTCTTTTGTAAAGTGTCTGTTTATATCCTTCACCCACTTTTGAATAGGCTTGTTTTTTTCTTGTACATCTGTTTTAGTTCTTTGTGCATTCTGGATATTAGCCCTTTGTCAGATGGGTAAATTGCAAAAATTTTTTCCCATTATGTTGGTTGCCGATTCACTCTAATGATTGTTTCTTTTGCTGTGCAGAAGCTCTGGAGTTTAATTAGGTCCCATTTGTCTATTTTGACTTTTGTTGCCAATGCTTTTGGTGTTTTAGTCATGAAGTCCTTGCCTATGCCTATGTCCTGGATGGTTTTGCCTAGGTTTTCTTCTAGTGTTTTTATGGTGTTAGGTCTTATGTTTAAGTCTTTAATCTACCTGGAGTTAATTTTAGTGTAATGTGTCAGGAAAGGGTCCAGTTTCTGCCTTCTGCACATGGTTAGCCAGTTTTCCCAACACCATTTATTAAACAGGGAATCCTTTCCTCATTGGTCTGTTGGGGGGATCTAGGGGAGTGACAGCAGGGAAGTTGGGGAGGGATAACAGCAGGAGAAATGTCAGATATAGGTGATGGGGAGGAAGGCAGAAAACCACATTGCCATGTATGTACCTATGCAAGAATCTTGCATGTTCTTCACATGTACCCCAAAACATAAAATGCAATATATATATATATATATATACACACATACATACACATATATATATATATGAAAATGGTATGAAAGTATCATCAAATGGCATAGAGTGACTTAAGGAAAAATTATAATAACATTTTTAATAACAAGTCAGAGTTTTAAATTTTTTTTTGTTTTCATATGTCTAAATAATTTTTTTTTTTTAATGAGATGGAGTCTTGCTCTGTCACCAGGCTGGAGTGCAGTGGTACAATCTCGGCTCACTGCAACCTCCGCCTTCTGGGTTCTAGCAATTCTTCCACATCAGCCTCCCAAGTAGCTGGAACCACAGGCATGTGCCACCAAGCCTGGCTAATTATTTTGTATTTTTAGTAGAGACAGAGTTTCACCGTGTTGGCCAGGATGGTCTCGATCTTTTGACCTCGTGATCCACCCACCTTGGCCTCCCACACTGCTGGGATTACAGGCATGAATTTTTTTTTTTTTTGAGTCAAGAATTTCTCTCTGTCACCCAGGCTGAGGTGCAGTGCTGTCATCTCGGATCAGTGAAACCTGTGCCTCCAAAGCTCAAGCAATTCTCATGTCTCAGCCTCCGAAATAGGTGAGTATAGGCACACATCACCACATCCAGCTAATTTTTGTATTTTTAGTAGAGATAGAGTTTCACCATGTTGGCGAGGCTGGTCTTGAACTCCTGGCCTCAAGTGATCCACCCGCCTTGGCCTCCCAAAGTGCTAGGATTATAGGCATGAGCCACCACACCAGCCTAAATAATTTTAAATGATACTATAAGTAGTTTTGTGGGAGAATAAATAAATCAGCTCCTTTTCTTATATAAAAATATTCTGTATATTATTACAAAAATTATTAAATATATTTTAATGCTGATTTAATATAGTACAGTCGGTAACCCTCTATAATGATCAGTATTTCACATTAAAATGAGATAAACATTTATTTTACCTCTGCTATCAACATAGCATAAGATTATTTCATATTTTTTCCCTCCATCCTCTAGTACCTAGAGGAACTCTTAATATTGAGACTGAAGGAAGAGAGTAAAGAACGAAACCTAAGGCCAAAGATAGTCTCTCTAGGAGTGAGTTAAGACAAGCAAGTTTTGGCCCTTTAGGGTTAATTTTGTGTGTGTGTATGTTTATCCTTTTTTAAGAGAAAGCAGTATGTAATTTATAATTTATGATTCCATCTCTCTGTCAGTGCCTCCAGTGATGTCTCCACCCATGCATATTTTGCTGGCCTGTGCAAAAATGAAGCTCACAGTACAAACACTGGCACTTTACTCAGAGCTTGCTCTCATGTGGGACTCCTTATTTCTATTCAGTGGCTTCCATCTGTGTTTTGCCTCTCTGTCTTGTCAGGCTGCCACGTGAGAGGGGTTATTCACCTGGCTTTTTGTTTCCATATTGTTCCTAGACACATCTTTGGATCAGAATTGTCTCTCTGCCCTGTGGTCTCAGGCCAGGTTTGGCTGACAGGCCCAGCCAGAGTTTCCAGCTAATCAGGGAGAGAAAAGCAAGTCATATTTAAACCCTAAGGTGATGAAATCAAAAAACTTTAAACTAAGCAATCATTGCTGTTACTTGGAGAAATAGCAGCATTTAGCCCAATTCGTCCTTTGGATCAATGTAGGCTAAATTAGGTATAGTAAATAAAACGGAGCAGGTGAAATTTCAACTAAACTTTAATGAAGGGTAGAATGAAGTCAAGCACAAAAGAGGAATAATGCATGTCAGATGGAAGTAAATAATTCAGCCAAGGCACAGGATGAACAAAATACATACAACACACAATCTTGGGAAAGCAGCCTCTTTAAAGTTTGCAAAAGGAGACTTGACCAATTTATGAGACATTTTGAATGCTGGCCTTTTTATACTCTTGTAAATTGTTTTTGCTTTTTCCAAATGGTTATCTAAAGACCACCTGTATTATACTCACCATATAAATCTAGTATATATATATATACACACATACATATAGGTGTGTGTGTGTGTGTGTTTGTGTGTGTGTGTATCTCTGAAGCTGAAGGCAGGGAATCTGGCTGTATCAAGCTCACCGGTTCATTTGTATTTGAGAAAAAATACTATCAAGTAATCAGTTTTAAACATTTTTCTTAGCAATCAACCATCATATGTTAAAACTTAGTATATAACACAAAAGCCCTATTTACATGATGTGTGTTTGTGTATGTGTGTGTGGGTATGTGTGTGTAGGGAGCTCTTGGTGCCCCTGAAGCTCTCAGTTATTTTTTTTTAATTGCTCTAACTAATAGGGGAATCGCAAAGGAGGCTTTGGATGAGAATGGGATGTTTAGAAGCCTCAGCAATCATAAGTGTGTGAAACAGATTTGAGGAAAGAGAGACTCGAGGAGAGAGAGAGAGAGAAGGAAAGAAAGGAAAAGAAAAGTAGCTAGAGGCTACTGTAACAGATATTAATTTGCCACCTCAAAATCAAATGTGCAGGAAATGCCAAGCAACTTTAATTTCTTTTAGTCAGCTAAATCTCGCTTTAAAGGCTCCAGAGTATCTAACCCAATATTAAATTGAGTCTCAATCAACATTGTTGGGCATCTTTTTCAAATCTATCCCACATATATAGGAAGGTCCTGGAATCTAAAGCAGAGTAATAATTACAGGAGAACTTCTCTGGTTTTGGTTTGCTCATATCACTGCCAATAAGCTCATTAGACAGGTTTACTCAGTGGCTTAAAGTCCAACAGAGGGGAAGGGAAAGGAGAGAGGAAGAAAGGGAGGGAGGGAGGGGAAATGAGGGAGTGGCATAGTTTAAGCTGTGCACTCCTTCAGATAGAGAAACAGTCCTTTGGTGGAGCTGCTCCATCTACCACTTCCAGTTGCTTCTGTGCCCTGCATGTAGGAGCTAGAGCTGAGGCTGAACACTTCTGCCTGTAGAAATGGTGCTTTGGCAGAACTGCTCCAAAACCCCCTCCCAGTTGTAGGTTTACCTGGCTCCATGGTTTTCCCTGACCCCTTTATGGATGGGAACTAGAGTGCATAGGTGCCAGCAGAGGAGACCTCCAACCACTTGAACCCGGTGTGCTCAACCCTTCACAAGAGAGAGCATGCAGGTGAGCAGGTGCAGGAGCTGAAGTGAGCACTTTTTGGTACTGGCAGGAACAAACTCTGTACTGACACCACAGCAGCATCTAGGGGGATGCCCATGACTCCTGAAGACCCAGAAGGAGTGTTATAGTCACTGATCTTTTAGCTCTGCCATCTGCAGATGGCTGAAGTGTCCAGAGCTCAGTGGTGGGTCAGTGTGACAACATTTTGCACCAGCACCTGGGTTCTTGTCCAGTGTCCAGGAAGAATGAAGTCACACAAATTGGAGATGGTAAATGTGGGGGATTTTATTGCTGGTGAAAGTGACTCTCAGCTGAATGAAGAGGAGCTGAAAAGGGGATAATGAAGCAGGAATGTAATCTACCCCAGAGTCTGGCCATACCTGATCAGACTCCTCTCCAAAGCTACACCATCAAGCCATACTTCAGAGGACAAGTTGTTTCTCTCCGATGTCCAACCATAGTCTCCAATGTCCAGCTGCTTCTCTTCTCTGTCTACTGGTGGAGGCTAGGGTTTTTATGGACAGGATGGGGGTTGGTGGGTCATGGGTGGTTTTGGAAAAGGCAATATTTGAGCGAGAAAACATGGATGTATATTCTCACTTTGGGATGTGGTTCCAGGCTTGAGGCTCGGGCCCTTCCTGGGGACCCAACTCTCTTCACTCAGAATGTCCCTCCTCCTGTCCCTATCAATGGGACTCAAGGTAAAGATACATACACCCTTTTAGGGAAGAGGCACTTTGGTAAAGCCATGCAATATACTCCTCCCAGTTCCTGCTGCACCCTACCTTCCTGTGCTAGAGCTAAAGCAATACCTGGTATCCCAGAGAAATGTGTTCTGGCCTCCCAGACCAGCCACATCCTCCTGTGCATGAGCTGAAGTGGTAGTCTGACATTTGGGAATACAGTACAGTAAAGGCTATGCAAAGGGACTGGAGGCATTTTGTCCCTGCTTTAGAGATCTGAGGAACTTTGAACTTCATAGAGATAATTTGGGATATCTGGCAGAAGAAATTTCTAAGCAACAAAGTGTTCAAGAGGAAGCAGAATATAAAAGTTTGGAAAATTTCCAACCTGATGATGCAATAAAAAAGAAAAACCCATTTATAAAACCATCAGATTTCATGAGACGTATTTATGATCATGAAAACAACATGAGAAAAATCAGCCCCTATGATTCAGTCACTGTCCACCAGGTCCTTCCCATGAAGTGGGGATTATGGAAGCTACTGTTCAAGATGAGATTTCGGATGGGTGTATTTACCCAATGCCTGTAACCCCATCATATCTAATAAGTAATTAACTTGCTTTTGATTTTACAGGTTCATGGGCAAAAGGCACTTGCCTTGTCTCAGATGTGACTTTGGACTGTAGGCTTTTGAGTTAATGCTAAAATGAGTTAAGACTTTGGGGGACTGTTGGGAAGATATAATTGGTTTTGAAATGTGAGGACATGAGATTTGGGAGGAGTTAGGGGCAGAATGATATCGTTTAATAGTGTCCCCTCCCAAATCTCATCTGAATAGTAGCTTCCATTTGGATCATAAATACGTCTCATGAAATCTGATGGTTTTATAAAGGGCAGTTCTTCTGCACATGCTCTTGCCTGCCACCATGTAAGATGCACCTTTGCTCCTCTATCGCCTTCCACCATGATTGTGAGGCCTCCTCAGCCATGCTGAACCATGAGTCAATTAATTCTCTTTCCTTTATATATTATCCAGTCTCAGTATTTCTTCATAGCAGTATGAAAATGGACTAATACAAGTACATGCCTCTCTGGTACCAAAGTTGAAGCAAAAAAGTTGAGAGCGTTTTGCCTCTCAGAAAGTGGTGCCTTCACCACCAGTGCAGTCATGTATCATGGGCCTAAGCTGAAGCAGCACGTAATGCTTGGGGAACTGGTGCCTTGGCTGAGCTGAAGTAGTACCCTGCATCTCAGGGAAACAGTAGTGGCTGAGCTGAGCCACTCTACCCTACAGGTCAAACAACTTTAATATCCTGTTTTACTAAAATATAACTATCCCCCTTGAGTCTGAGCTGCTGAGACACCCCTCTCCTTAGGGATGGAAGTCATCACTGTGAGACTTCCTGCTTGCCAGGGCCCATGATTATGCTTCCCAATTCTTGGATCTTTTCTGCTGCTATATCTGACCTCATAGAGTTTGGGATATTGTGGAGTCTCATCTTCCAAGAGTCTAGGGTCACCAGTATTTGATACCTTATCTCCTAAGACCTCAATTGCTGCTAAGCCATATTGGCTCAGGTTCCCAAATTGCAGTATACCATACTCCATAGGTCCAAACCTCCAGAGTACTCCTCCTTTCCTAGGGCTGGGTCAGACTATACCCTGCCCCCTAGTGTCTGAATTACAGCTACAATCTTGTCCCCTAGGCATGAACTGCTGGGGCAGGGGGCAGGGAGGGCTCAGATTCACAAATTCTGACTCTACAGGCGATCTATATCCAACCCTGCCGCTAAGAATAAACCTGAACCCCAAAACTGAAGTGCCACAATCAGTTCACAAAACACTGTGTGTAGGATCTCAGCTTCTCAGCTGCTCCAAGAAATTGTACCTGGAACCCAGCACTGCTGCAGCTGATTGTAGACCGTATCAAAACAAACAGGAAGAGTGATTCGTTTGGCTCAGTTCCGCATTGTGGGGAAAATGAGAATAATGGAGGACCTCAAAAGCCCTCAACACCAAGAAACATAACGATTGATAATGGTGCCACCACTGCTGCCACAAACTCATACAGGCTTTGAGGCACACACACTAATCACTGATATTGATAGCAGCAGAGGAAGTTTCATGGATACTGTATCACTGCACCTACTTGGAACCAAAGTTACCACACTCTTCTCAATTGACACAAAAACTCAGCTTCAAGTGAAAGTCTTTTTCTATGAAAGCCACTCTGAAAAATTTGAAAGAGGTAGTTGGTCCACCAATGCACAAACATCAATACAGGGACACAAAACACATGGAAAAGCAAGGATATATGACAGCACCAAAGGAACACAATAACTCTCCAGTAACACATCACAGGGAAAAGGAAGCCATGAATGTCCATAAAATGAATTAAAAATAATAATCTTAAGGAAATTCAGTGAGATGCAATAGAATACGGATAGGCAATTCAACAAAAACAGAAAAGCAATTCATGATGGGCATGAGATATTTAATAAATAGATGGAAATCATACAAAAGAACCAAAAAGAAATTGTACAGCTATAGCATTCAATTATGAAATAAAGAATATAATAGCTGCAACAGAAGCCTTGATCAAGCAGCAGAAAAAAAGCCTCTGAATTTGAAGATAAGTCATCTGAAACTGTAAAATCAGAGAAAAATAAATAAGAATGAAAAAGAGTAAAGAAAGCCTACAGGACTTAGAGGTTGGTATTAAATGCACAAACTTTTGCTTGATAGTATTACCAGAAGGAGAAGAGACTGAAAAAAGCAGAGAAAATCTACTGACTAAAATAATAGCTGAAAACTTCCCAAGTCTTGGGAGAGGTATTGACATCCAGATCCAGGAAGCTCAAACAGTCCCAAATATATTCAATTCAAAATGTACCCCCCCAAGGAACATTATAGACAAATTGTCAAAACACAAAGATAGAGAATTCTAAAAACAGCAAGAGAAAGACATCAAGTCAAATCTAAGAGAACCTCCATCAGACTAACAGCGGGTTTCTCAGATGAAACCTCATAGACCAGGAGAGAATGGGACAATACAGCCAAAGTGCTGAGGAAAAAGAAAAGTGCTAACCAAGAATACTATACACGGCAAAGCCATACTTCAGAAATGAAGGAGAAGTTATACTTTTCAGACAAGAAAAACTGTAAAAATTATCATCACTAGCTGGCATTACAAGAAATGTTCAAGGAAGTCTTACATCTGGGAGCAAAAGTCATAACTATCATCATGAAACCACACGAAAGTATAAAACTCACTACTAGAACAGATACAGAGGAGAAAGGAAAAGGAATAAAATCTTATTACCACAGAAAACCACCAAACCTTCATGAAAAACAGAAATAAAAAAACAAAAGATATACAAAATAACCAAAAGACAACAACATGCTAAAAGTAAGTCCTCATTTATCAATAACAATCTTGATCTGCAACCTTTGTCTGCAACCTTTGTCTCCTGGGTCCAAGAGATCCTCCCACTTCAGCTTCCTGAGCAGATGGGACTACAGGTACATGCCATCATGCTCAAGTGATTTTTAAAAAAATCCTTAGTAGAGATGAGGTCTCACTGTGTTACCAAGGCTAGTCTTGAACTCCAGAACTCAAGCAATCCTCCCAACATGACCTCCCAAAGTGCTGAGATAACAGGTGTGACTCGCTGCTTCCAGCTATTTAAGTATCTTTTCTGACCACAATGGAATAGAACTGGAAATGAACAACATGAAAAACTTTCAAAACTGTACAAATACATGAAAATTAAACAACATGCTCCTAAATGACCAATGGGTAAATGAGTAAACTAAGATGAAATAAAAACTATCTTGAAACTAAAGAAAATAGAAATATAACATGGCAAAAACCTATGGGATACAGGAAAAGCAAGATTTAGAAGAAAGTTTAAAAGCAATAAAGGCCTACATCAAAAAATTAAAAGATTTTAAATAAACAACTTAATGATGCATCTCAAGAAATAAACTAAAATTAAGTAATTAGGATCAGAGCAGAAATAAACATTACTGAAACTTTAAAAATACAAAAAAATCAAAAAATGAAAAGTTAGTTTTTTGGAAGATAAAAATAATCAACAAACCTTTAGCTAGAATAACCAAAAAAATAGAAAAGGTGCAAATGAAGAAAATTAGAAACAAAAGTAAAGAGACATTACAACTGATAATCAAAAATACAAAGGATCATTAGAAACTATCAGGAACAACTATAGCTAGACAAAGTGGAAAACTTAGGAAAACAATGAATACATTTTTGGACCAATGCAAAATACCAACACTGAGTCATGAAGAAATGGAAACCCTAAACAGACCAATTATGGATAACAGGATTGTGTTAATAATAAAAAAAATCTCCCATCAAATAAAATCACAGAACTTCATGGATTCAACATTAAATTCTACCAAACATTTAAAGAAGAACTAGTAGTAATTCTACTCAAACTTTCAAAAAATTGAAGGGAATTCTTCCAAACTCATTCTACAAAGCCAACATTACCCTGATTGGAAAACAAAACAAAACAAAACAAAGAAACAACAGCAATGACTATAGGTCAACGTCAATAATAAACATAGATGCAAAATGCTCAAAAAATGCTAGAAAGCTGAATTTATAAGCACACTAAAAAGATCATATACCATGACAAACTGGAGATTTATCCCAGAGATGCAAAGATAATTTCGCATATGCAAATTAATAAATGTAGTAGATCACATCAACAGAGTTAAGAACAAACCCCATATGATCATCTCATTAGATGCAGGAAAAGCATTTCACAAAAACTAACGTCCTTTCATGATAAAAACTTTCAAGTATAGAAGGAAAACACCTCAACACAAAAGCTGGAAGTTTTCTTTCTAAGAACTGGAGCAAGACAAGAATGCCCACTCTGATCACTCTTATTCAACATAGTACTGTAAGTTCTAGCCAAAGAAATTTTTAGAAAGAAATAAATAAAGGGCATCAAAACTGGGAGAAAGGCAAATTGTCCTTTGCTGACAGCAGGATATTATACATAGAAAAAGCTAAAAGCTCCACCATTAATCAACCAGATGAAAAAGAAATCAAAAAAGGCAATAATATTAAAAATAGTTACCAAAAAAGTGCCTAGGAATAAATTTAACCGAAAAGGTGAAAGATCTCCATAGAGAAAATCATAAACACAGGTGGAAAAAAATCAGAGGCACACAATAATAGAAAGATATTCCATGTTCGTTGAGAGGAAGAATTAATATAGTGAAAATCACCACACAACCTAAAGAAGTCTACAGATTCAGTGTAATCTCTATCAAAATATCAATGAGATTCTTCACAGAAATAGAAGAAAACAATACTATAAAATGTATATCCAAGCACAAAACACCTCAAATAGCCAAAGCATTCCTGAGTAAAAAAGAACAAAGCTAGAGGAATCAGAATACCTGATTTCAAAATATACTATAAAGCTATAGTAACCAAAACAGCATAGTATTGGCATAAAAACAGATACATAAACCAGTTGAAGAGAACAGAGAACCCAGAAATAAACCCATGTATTTACAGCTAAGTGGTTTTCACTAAAGGTACTAAAAATATTCATTAAGGAAAGAACAGTCTCAGCAATTTGCAATAAATGGTGTTGGAAAAACTTGATTTCCATGTGCAGAAGAATGAAACCAGATCTTTATCTCTCACCATGTACAAAAATAAATACAAAATAGATTAAAGACTTAGGTGTAAGACTTGAAAGAATAAAACTACTACAAACAACATAGGGCAAATGCTTCAGGACATTGGTCTGAGCAAAGATTTTATTAATAAGACCTCAAAAGCACAGACAACAAAAGAAAAAATAAACAAGTGAGATGTTATTAAACCAAAAATTCTCCAAAGCAAATGAAAAGGTCAACAGAATGAACAGATATACTACAAAATGGAAGAAATATTTGCTAAGTATTCATCTTACAAGAGATTAATATTGAGGATATACGAAAAAAATCAATAGCAAAAATCAAACAAAAACAAACAATTTAGAAATGAAAAAATGAGCTAAAGTGACATCTCTTAAAAATATAAATATGGCCAACACGTATATGAAAAATATACTTAATATCGCTAATCATCTGAGAAATACAAATCGAAACCACAATGAGATATAAGTTTACACCAGTGAAAAAATATTATAAAAAAGACAAAAAATAACAAATGCTGGAGAGGATAGGAGAAGAACTCACACACTGGTGGCAGGAATGTAAACCAGAACAGCTATTATGGAAAACAGTATGGAGATTCCTCAAAAAACTAAAAAACTATCATATGACCCACTAATCCCACTCCTTGACATTTATCCAAAGAAAAGGAAGTGAGTATGGCAAGAGAGTCTCATGTTTATTGTAGCACTATGCACAATAGCAAAGATATGGAATCAATCTGAATGTTCATCAGTGGATGAATGGAAAAAGAAAATGTGGTATATATACACAATAGAATACTATTTAGCCACGAAAAAGAATGGCATCCTGTCATTTGAGTCAACATAGATGAGCTTGTAGGACATTATGTTGAGTGAAATAAGCCCAGCACAAAAAGATAAATACCTAATGCTTTCACTCATATGTGGAAGTCAAGAAAATTGATGACATAGAAGTACAAAGTAGCATGGTGGTTACCAGAGACAGAGAATGTGGGGGATAATTCTGAGAGGGCTGGTTAATAGATATATAATTACAGCTAGATAGGAGGAATGAATTCTAGTGTTTTACAACACTACAGGGTGACTATAATTAACAACTCACCTTATATTTTCAAATACCTAGAAGAGCAGATTTTTAATGTTACCAACACAAAGAAATGATAAATGTTTGAGGCAATAGATACGTTAATTATGCTGATTTGATCATTACACATTTAATACATGTATCAAAATATCACACTCTGACTCACAAGTATGTACAACTATTATTGTCAATTAAAAAAAACAAAAGCAAAAAACAAATAGAAACAAAAACTATATCAAATACTTGGGGGAAATCAACCCAGAATGGTCAAAATTACAATATACTCTAGTAAAAATAATGAATTGAAAACTGAAGGAAAAAATGTCTTAAGAGTCCAGACACAAAAACCAAGTCGCTTACAATGGGGGAAAAAAAACAGATTGACTTCGGACCTTTTCAGATTAGTGTTTTATGCCAGATTACAATGGTGCAACATATGTAATATTTCAAGGAAAAAAATGTTATTCATAAATATTTATCTAGTCCACTTTGGGAGGCCGAGGAGGGTGGATCACGAGGTCAAGAGATCGAGACCATCCTGGTCAACACGGTGAAACCCCGTCTCTACTAAAAATACAAAAAAAAAATCAGCTGGGCATGGTGACGCATGCCTGTAATCCTAGCTACTCAGGAGGCTGAGACAGGAGAATTGCCTGAACCCAAGAGGCGGAGGTTGCGGTGAGCCAAGATCGCGCCATTGCACTCCAGCCTGGGTAATAAGGGTGAAACTCCGTCTCAAAAAAAAAAAAAAAAAAAATTATCTAGTCAAATTGACTTTCTTATATAAATGGATAAACCATGAGGAATATGAAATATTGTTGCCATGAGAACTTCCTAAATAATCTACTAGAAAATAAACTTCAAAATATTAAAATGACCAGAAATCCACTGGCATAAAGACTAGCTATGGGTATTAAATTTATATTGACCTGTTGAAATAAAACTAAATAATCATTTTTTAAAAGATAATATAATACATGATAATTACATTTTCTTACAATGTAGAAACAGTGTAAGTACAACAATCATTCATGAATTGGTGTATATGAAAAGTAAAACAAGCTTACTAATATCAAGTATATTGTTTAAATTTAGATTGCTGAAGATGAAGACGATTAGGGACTGGAAGACAGTCCAAGTTAATTTTTCTTCTAACAGTATTGAATAAATTGGTAGCCTCCAAAAAGTGGATGGGCATTAAAAGTATTATATAAAAGAATTAATATGCAGGTAACCATTAGAATGGGAAAACAAACACTTCAAATATTATATAATAAAACTAAATATCAAAAACAAATGTATTAAATTACATAATAGATTATATCTACATCCATAGTTGTAGGGTTTTTTGTTTTTACTTTAACTTCTGGTGTACATGTGCAGATCTTGCAGGACTGTCACATAAGTATACACATGCCATGGTGGTTTGCTGCCTCCATCCCCCTGTCATCTACATTAGGTATTTCTCCTAATGTTATTTCTTCTCAATCTCCCCACCCCCTGCCTGCTATCCCTCCCCAGCCCCCTACCCCAAACAGATAACAGTGTGTGATGTTCCCCTCCTTGTGTCCATGTGTTCTCATTGTTCAACACCTACTTATGACTAAGAATATGAGGTGTTTGGTTATGTTAATACACAGATAATATGTATACATATATAATGAAATATAATATTGCAGAACTGAAGGCAAACGTTAATCTTGTCAATAAATAAAAATGTGCAAAACATATATACATATTTCACAATATTGATTCTTCCTAACCATGAGCATGGAATGTTTTTCCATCTGTTTGCGTCCTCTTTTATTTCCATGAGCAGTGGCTTGCAGTTCTCCTTGAACATGGCCTTTACATCCTTTGTTAGTTGTATTCCTAGGCGTTTTATTCATTTTGTACCAATTGTGAATGGGAGTTCACTCTTGATTTCGCTCCTTTTAGTCTGCTATTGGTGTATAGAAATGCTTGTGATTTCTGCACATTGATTTTGTATCCTGAGACTTTGCTGAATTTCCTTATCAGTTTAAGGAGATTTTGGACTGAGACAACAGGATCTTATGAATATACAATCATGTCATCTGCAAATAGAGACAATTTGACTTCCTCCTTTCCTAATTGAATACGCTTTATTTATTTTTCATGCCTGATTGCTCTGTCTAGAATTTCCAATACTGTATTGAATAGGAGTGGTGAGAGAGGGCATCCTTGTCTAGTGCCAGATTTCAAAGGGAATGCTTCCAGTATTTACCCATTCAGTATATTGGCAGTGTGTTTTTCATAAATAGCTTTCATTATTTTGAGATACATTCCAGTGATACCTAGTTTATTGAGAGTTTTTACATAAAGGGCTATTGAATTTTGTCAAAGGCTTTCTCTGCATCTATTGAGATAATCATGTGGTTTTTGTCTTGGGTTCTGTTAATGTGGTGAATTATATTTATAGACTTTCATATGTTGAACCAGCCTTGTATCCCCAGGATGAAGTCTACTTGATCATGATTGATAAGCTTTTTGATCTGCTGTTACAATCAGTTTGCCAGTATTTTACTGAAGATTTTTGCATCTATCTTCATCATGGATATTGACCTGAAGTTTTCTTTTTTAGTTGAGTCTCTGCCAGGTTTTGGTATCAGGAAGATGTTGGTCTCATAAAATGATTTAGGAAGGATTCCCTCTTTTTGGATTATTTGGAATAGCTTCAGAAGGAGTGGTACCAGCTCCTTTTTGTATGTATGGTAGAATTCAGCTGTGAACCCATCTGGACCTGGGCTTTTTTTTATTGGTAGGCTATTAATTGCAGCCTCAACTTCAGCCTTTGTTATTGGTCTATTTAGGGTTTCAACTTCTTCCTGGTTTAGGCTTGGGAGAGTATAAGTGTCCTGGAATTTATCCATTTCTTCCAGGTTTACTGGTTTATGTGCATAGAGTTGTTTGTAGTAATCTCTGATGGTAGTTTCTATTTCTGTGGAATCAGTAGTGTTATCCTCTTTATCTTTTTTTACTGCAACTCTTTGATAATTCTCTTTTCTTTTTCATTAATCTGGCTAGTGGCCTATTTTGTTGATCTTTTCACAAAACCAGATCCTGGATTTATTAATTTTTTGAAGGATTTTTTGTGTCTCTATCTTCTTCAGTTCTGCTCTGATCTTAGTTATTTCTTGTCTTCTGCTAGCTTTTGAGTTTTTTTTATCTTGCTCCTCTAGCTCTTTCAATTTTGATGATAGGGAGTCAATTTTAGATCTTTCCTTGCTTCTCATGTGGACATTTATTGCTATAAATTTCCCTCTAGATACTGCTTTAAATGTATCCCAGAGATTCTGGTACGTTGTGTCTTTTTTCTCATTGGTTTCAAAGAACATCTTTATTTCTACCTTCATTTCATTGTTTATCCAGTCAACATTCAATAGCCAGTTGTTCAGTTTCCATGAAGTTGTGCGGTTATGAATTAGCTTCTTAGTCCTAAGTTCTAATTTGATTGCACTGTCAACTGAGAGACTATTTGTTATGATTTCCATTTTTTTTTTGCACTTTCTGAGGAGTGATTTACTTCCAATTATGTAGTCTATTTTAGAGTAGGTATGATATGATGATGAGAAAAATGTATAATCTGTGGATTTGGGGTGGAGAGTTCTGTAGATGTCTATTAGGTCTGCTTGGTCCAGATCTGAGTTCAAGTCCTGGATATCCTTGTTAAATTTTCTGTCTTGTTGATTTGTCTAATATTGACAGTGGAGTGTTAAAGTCTCCCACTATTATTGTGTGGGGGTCTAAGTCTCTTTGTAGTTCATTAATAACTTCTTTTATGTATCTGGGTGCTCCTGTATTGGGTACATATATATTTAGGATAGTTAGCTCCTCTTGCTGCATTAATCCTTTTACCATTACATAGTGCCCTTCTTTGTCCCTTTTGATCTTTGTTGGTTTAATGTCCATTTTATCAAAGGCTAGGACTGCAACCCCTCCTTTTTTTGCTCTCCATTTGCTTGGTAAATCTTCCTCCATCCCTTTATTTTGAGCCTATATGTGTCCTTGCATTTGAGATGGGTTTTCTGAATACAGCACACCAATGGGTCTTGATTTTCATCCAATTTGCCAGTCTGTGTCTTTTGATTGGGGCAGTTAGCCCATTTACATTTAAGTTTAATATTGTTATGTGTAAATTCAATCCTGCCATTTTGATGCTAGCTGTTTTTTGGTTTTTTTTTTCCCATTAGTTGATGGAATTTTTTTATTGTGTCGATGGTCTTTACCATTTGGTATGGTTTTGCAGTGCCTTGTACTCATTGTTCCTTTCCATGCTTAGTGCTTCTTTAAGGAGCTTTTGTAAGGCAGGCCTGGTGGTGACAAAATCTCTCAGCAATTGCTTTTTCATAAAGGATTTTATTTCTCCTTCACTTACGAAGCTTAGTTTGGCTGCATATGAAATTCTAAGTTGAAAGTTCTTTTCTTTAACAATGTTGAATATTGGCCTCCACTCTCTTCTGGCTTTTTTCAATGTTTTTAGTTTCTTTGCATTGGGTTAGAACATATTCTTTTAGCCTAGAGAAGTTTGTTATTATCCACCTTCTGAAGCCTGTTTCTTTCAATTCATCAGACTTATTCTCCAACCAGCTTTGTTCCTTTGCTGGTGAGGAGCTGTGATCCCTTGGAGGAGGAGAGGCATTCTGCTTTTTGGTGTTTTCATTCTTTTGCACTGGTTTCTTCCCATCTTCATGGATTTATCTACCTATGGCATTTGTGGTTAGTGACTTTTGGATGGGGTCTCTGAGTGGAAATCCTTTTTGTTGATATTGAAGCTATTTCTTCCTATTTTTTAGTTTTCCTTCTAATAATCAGGCCCTTCTACTGCAGTACTGCTGGAGACTACTCCAGGCCCTGCTTGCCTGGGGATCACCTGTGGGGGCTGCAGAACAGTAAGAGTTGCTGCCCATTTCTTCTTCCATTATCTTCATCCCAGAAGGGTACCCACCAGATGTCAGCCTAAGCTCTTCTTTATGAAGTGTCTCTTTGAATATATGGCTGTCAGGGAGCTGCTTGAGGAGACAGTTTGTCTTACAGGAGCTCAAGTGCTGTGGTAGGAGCTCCACTGTTCCATGAAGAGCTGCTGGGAAGATACATTTAAGTCTGCTGCAACAGAACTCAAAACAGCCTCTTTTCCCAGGTGCTCTGTCCTGGGAATATGGGGCTTTATAAGTGGCTGACATGCTGCTGCCTTTTTTCAGAGATGCCCTGCCTACCAAGGAGGTAATCTAGTCACAGTCTGCCAGCAGAGGCATTGCTGAGCTTCTGCTGGCTCTGCCCAGCTGCTGTGTAAACTTCCTTGAGGTTTTGTTTACAGAGATACAATTAGAATTGCCTTGGTAATGGTGAACTGACTCAATAATGGTGGATTGCCTCAGTAATGGTGGACTGCCTTGATAATTGCAAACTGCCTCGGTAGTGGTGGACTGGCTTGGTAATGGTGATGGTGGATGCCTTTTTTCCCACCAAGCTAGACCTTCCGGGGTCCAGCTGCACTTGCTGTAAAACTCTCAATCCAGAGCGTTTCAGATTGCTGGTCTTTGTGGCAGTGGAACCCGCCAAACCAGATCATCTGTCTCCCTGTTTCAGCCCCTTTTTTTCAGTTGAATGGGTGGCTCTGTCTCCCAGGTGTTCCAGGCACCAGCTGAAATGGCCACCCAGATTTGTGTGAGTTTTTGTGTGGAAACCCGCTGGTGCTGGCTGAAACAGCCATGCTGGAAACTTGTGGTGCTTTTCAGCCCTGAAATCTCCTGGTCTGTGGACAGTAAAAACTCATTTGAAATGCAGTGATCACTCACCCTCTGCATTGCTCTCGCTGGGAAATGTACTCCAGAGCAGTTCCTATTTGGCCATCTTGGATCTCTCTCCCTGCTTTCTTCTTTTTATTCTGTTAGATTAGTCAGTGGTTTATTTTGTTGGTAGTTTTTCAAAAAGCATTTTCTTTGAACAAGGAATTTCAACAAACAAAATGGATATTTTTCAAAGAAGTGGCCTTTAGATTGATTTATAAGTTCTATAATTTTATGGCCTTCTAACTCATTAACTTTTGTCTTTACTAATTTCTGTTGCTTTATTGTTCTCTTTTTATCATTTTGAATTTAAGTGCATACTATTATTGTATATAATGGTTGTATGAATATATAGCTGATTCTAAGCCTGAGATAGTCAAAATACAAGATGAGTTTGAAGGATCTTGTAAAGCCAGAAAGTAAGGAAGTACTCAAAAAAATAAATAAGCTGTAGGTCATGTCAAATTGACACAGGAGCCAATCTGAATGAGTTTCTAGCAGCAAATGCTGAAATGACTTGAGAAAAAAAAGTTTTATATTATAACCAGAAATTTCACATAAATATATATGACTCCATACTAATATGAATAAATTATTTTAATAAATAAATGCTACAGGAAAAGGAACATATTTTTCTTACAAGACAACTCCTAAAACTACTTTTGTATATACTACTTTCTTCAGGAGTATAGCTTAATACCCATCCCCTTGAGTGTAAAAGGGTCTTAGTGACTCACTGTCAAAGAATGTAGAAAGGAAAAAATGGTAACTTTGCAGTGGAGAAACATAGTAAAAGTACCTTAACCAAGATACCAAGGTTAGTATTATCAACACCATGTTGATATTGTGTACTATTCTCAATGTATGTGTGCTGAGAAGAATACTTTTCTTCTCTGATATTCTTTCAAAACCCATGAACCCAGTCTAATCATGAGAAAAACATTAGACAAAGCCAAAATGAAGACATTCTACAAAGTACCTAACTAGTATTCTTTAAAAGTGTCGAAGTCATGAAAAACAAGGCAATCCTGACAAACTGGAGGAAGCTAAGAATACATCACTATTACCCAATGAAACACCAATGAAACGTGATTATCTTGGATTCAGTTCTGGACATTAGTAATAAAAAAAAAAAAACTTTTGAATAAGTTATTAATAGTAATGTACCAATGTTAATTCTTAGCATGGACAAAAGGACCATTGTTACACAAAAGATTAACATTAGGGGAAACTAGGTAACGAGTATGTTTGAACTCTATTATCTATATAAGGTTATTTTAAAACAGGATTTTTAAAAATCTAGTATGGGTTTCAAGGACTTAAGATGAAATTAATGAAGTGTTAAATTATAGCTTTATTGAGTCAGCTAATGAAGATTCAAGGGTACTATAGTTTCTTTATAAAGAAATATAGTTTCTTTATATTTTTGTAATAATAAAATTTTTATTATTTAGTTTTAAAATCTCTGATATACAATCATGATCATATAGAAAGTAACTTCCCATTTTTCCTGTGCCTATATTTTTAAAACTCACATTAGTATCTTTATTTGAATATAAATGTAATAAGATGTTGCATTTCTATTCAAATAAATGAATGACCGTGAACAAAAGTAAAATCCAAGAATACTGATGTAGGCTACTTTTCATCATTGCTATATCATGAAATGATCTACATCATCAGTCATAATCATATACACATTTTTTGTTGTAGACAAAAACTTACAATTTAAAACTGATCTTAAAGATTATTTTAATAATATGCAGAAATCTAATTCTAGGTTTCTTTTCTATCATTTATTTTAGATTTAAGGGTACATTTAAAGTTTGTTATAAGAGCAAACATGACTATGTGTCATGGGGCTTTGGTGTAGATTATTTTGTCACCCAGGTAATAAGCATAGTACCTGACAGGTAGATTTATTGAGCACTGAGTATGTAAAGAGCACTGTGCTAGGTTCTTGGATGGAAAATGACAATGTCTACCTGTTACAGTCCTTGAAGGACCCCAACAGCCTTAGTAGATACTCTCAAAGCCTTTAAAAGAGACTTCTCTGGTTTAATTAGATACAAGGAACTGTTTTATAAAAAGGAAAAGGCAAAACTAACTCTAAGAGACAGACGCTGTATCTCAGACTACAGAAAAATTTATCTACTCTTTTGTATTTAGAATATAATCATTTAATCTTTTGATGAAACAATTTTTTCAAGCCTTTTAAATTCTTTGCCTAGGCAAATATTCCTAGCAAATACTAGCTCAAAGCAAAATTATCACGTAATTAAACACATTGCATTTGAATATTCAATTTCAGCCAACCTACAATCTTATCATTTTTAAATAATCTGTTTTATATTACAAAGACTAATGATTTCTCCAGGAATTAAACACTTAGGAGAATATTACAAAATGTTTTACTGGGCTCAAACTAGCCCTTTAAGTCTGCGTTTTCCAAACCATTTAGAATGACCCATGAGTGAGCCATAATATTTTCAAATGGGTCTCCACAAATATCTGTTAACGAAATAGAATAAAACAGAACAGAATAGCAATAACAAAAATGTATTTAACAAAATGAGGATATTGTTTTGTGATTTTTTTTCAGTTTAAGGGTGTATGTGTGTGTACATGTATGCACGCATGTGCACACACATTAAACTCTAGTGTAAAATATCTTACATATGGGTCAAGAAAAAATATTAAAATTCTCTGCTCTAAGGGATTTTCCAGTCCAGAGCATATAAATTTTATGTGAGAAATCTTAACAATAAGCAACATGAAAGTAAGTAAAAATTTTTAAATACCTTAGGGAAACAGAACTTTTTGAAGGAAGTGAGATTCAAACAGAATTCTGAAAGTTACATAAAAGAACTTCAATAAGTGGACATACTAAGCAATAATATTACAAGTCGCTGAAAAGGTGAAGACAAATGCTTAACATGAATCAGAATCATGTAGATGCTTACCAAAATATTTGGGAAGCCTGCACCACAATATTTGATTCAATTGATCTGAAGTGTGACTGAGAACCCTAAATTTTTAACAAACAATTATATCACACAAACACATTTACTCCCTGCAATTCTAATATATGGGGTCCAAGCACCTTGCTAAGTTTAAGAAAAGAAAGTATAAAGAAACTTGGGGCCAGGCGCGGTAGCTCACACTTGTCATCCCAATGCTTTGGGAGGCTGAGGCAGGCAGATTACCTGAGGCCAGGAGTTTAACACTAGCCTGGCCTACATGGTGAAGCCCGGTCACTACTAAAAATACAAAAATTAGCCAGGCGTTATGACAGATGTCTATAATCCCAGCTACTCAGGGGGCTGAAGCAGGAGAATCGCTTGAACCCAGGAAGCAGAGGCTGCAGTGATCCAAGATAGCACCACTGCACTCTAGTCTAGGCAACAAAAGCAAAGTGTCTCAAAAAAAAAAAAAGAAAGAAATTTGGGAGTGAACATGTAGACAAGTTTGGGACAAAGTAAGGGTCCATAAAGGCAAATTTTAAGATATCAAGCTGGAAAGATATATTGAGCTAGATTGTGAAGAGATTCAAATTTCAAGGTAATGATGTGTTTTACCTTAAAACAATAGAGTCATTCATAATTTTTATAAAATGGAGTAGCATCATCTAAGATGATTAACATAATATTGATATTAAAATAAAGATAAACTGAGAGTAGAAGATTGGTTACAAGGGTGTTGAAGATGTAGGTATGATTTAAAGTTCTAACTTATTACAGAGGAAGACAAAAATTTGCACATTGAGAATGTGTAGGCTTTTACATACAATATCATAGTGAGTAAAACAATAAAGTTTCAGAGTATGCACTTAATCAGAATACTTAACCACACATGTCAGGCATATCCATGACCACTATAATGATTGCTGTTATTTTGTTCTAGTCAAAATTTAGCAACTCATCATGTCTCTGATATTTAATGAAAATGTCCCTGAGAAGCTTTATATCTTTCTTGAAAATAACAGTCCATTTTATTCCTGATAAAGTAAGAGAACATTCTGGAGTATCTGATACATTAAGTTTCTATGGCATTCACATCCATTTTCAAAATGAAATAGCCTTTGCATTAATTAGAAAGTAACAATTTATTTCTCCTTATATCCATATTGTTTTCATTAAGCCTTAAGTATGGAGAGATGCTACTGTTATTTTCCATTCAGATTTTCTAAATAAATCTTATCTTTTAAAAATGAAAATAAATTAGCACTAATTTTTATATCCTTGAAAATTCACATCAGTTTCACAAAGTCATCATTTATCAATCTATTAAAATTATTCTATGTTTATTTAATAGAATGTAAGCAAGCTTCTCTTGCAATGTGAATAACTGAAAAAAGAAACAAACAATGGAAATGCACACCAGGTGAACTGTAGAATAGAATAGATAATTATTTTAAATTCTATTTTTCACCAAGAAAATTGCATGGAAGATTTCTGGAAGCCAGACCTGTCTTCCTAAGAAAATAGAACATTAAGGAAAAACAGATTTGACCTAGAGCTATACATGCATAGATGGAAAACTTGGCAAACGTTACCACAGTCTAGCAATTCCAGTAGTAAACAGTAATATGGACTTGATCAAAATAGTAACCACAGATAGCAGGCACATCTATGAGCACTTACACAACTGCTAATACTTGGTTCCAAGTCTGAACTTAGAACTGGGCTCTGTTTCTCTGTAACAAGTTTATTTTCATAATTAGAACCATTAGAACTAATTATTAGAACATAAAAGTTTCAATTCTGATTAGAGATTACAAAAGCAGCTCTTGTCTTCAACAACCACTTATTTCCCAGGAACCACTACTTTCCCAAATTATTTAAATTGAGAGCCCTCATGTTAGAAACGTTTTTAAAAATCAACTTATACAGCCTTTGCTTTTCAATTTTTAAGTGCTTTAGTACGTACGCATGTGTGTGTACATATATGTGTGTGTATGTGTGTGTGTGTATATATATATATATATATATAACATGCTACACACTTTGCATGCAACCAATATACATATATATACATACACACACACACACACACACACACACACACACACACACACGGAAAGGTCAAACATTTCTATTAAACTTTGTCTGTGAGGGTTGCTTACACCAAATTGTTATACTAACATTTATTTTATGTTTATTAAATGCCTGGCATTGTACTAAGTTCTTTTTATGTGATAATCATACAAATATACCTATCATGGAAGTGCTAATATGTCATGATGTGTGTTGCCACTCAAATCTGAATTATACTGAAATGTAATTCCCAGTGTCGGAGGTGGGGCCTGGTGGGAGGTGATTGAATCATGGGGGAGGCTTTTTGTGAATTGCTTAGCATCAACCTGCCGGTACTGTTGTTGTGGTAGTGAGTAAATTCTTGTGAGATTTGGTTGCTGAAAAGTGTGTAGCATTTTATCTTTACGTCAGAATGTTCTGTATGCACATGAGAAGAATGTATAGTTTGCTGTTCTTCAGTGAAGCACTTTCTAGATATCTATTAGGTCTAGTTGGTTTACGTATTGTTCAAGTATTTTATTCTCTTGCTGATGATGTGTGTAGTTGTTCTATTCATTTTTTAATGCAGCATAATAGTAATCGACTATTATTGTTGATACGTTTATTATACCCTTCAATTCTTTCAGCTTTTTGTCATGTATTTTGGGGCCCTAATATGAGGTACATGTAGTTTTTAATTGTTATATCTTCTTGGTGGAATGGCCTTTTATCATTACATGGTGTTATTTTTTGTTTCTAGTAACAATTTTTGTATTACTATTTTGTCTGACATTAAGATAGCCACTTTAATTCATTTTTGGTTACCAATTTCATGGTATATTGATTCTTTTGTTTTTTTTCAACCTATTTGGTCTTTGGATCTAAAATGTTGGCTCTCATATACAGCATATAATTGGATCATGTATAGTTTATTCCAAGTCTGTCAATCTCTACCTTTTCATGGAAGAGTTTAATAAATTTGACTTATTAATTGTTAAGAAAATATTTGTCTGTCATTTTGCTATCTGTTTTCTATGTGCCTTATGTCATTTTGTTCCCACTTCCCTCTATTACTGCCTTCTTTTTCATTAAGTAGCTATTATTTTTCACTTACACTTTAATTTGCTCATTTTAACTATATATTATTAAGTTATTTTCTTAGTAGTTCCATTGGGGATTGTCATTATCACCTTAATTTATGACCATCTAGTTCAGGATGATACCAATTTAATTTCACAAAAATACAAAAACTTCTTTTTAATATGACTCTGTTCCTCAACCTCCTTTAAGTTGTCTCCCCAGTAGTACAGTTGTACACCTCTAAAAAATTTAATTTTTTATTTCAGTTATTTTACTTTCCAATTTAAATTAGTGAAGGAAAGAAGAAAATAAAGGGAATGGCTCTTAAGCCTACCCATACCTACAATAGTCTCATCTCTTTCGGAAGCTCAAAGGAGAAAAAGACTAAAGCCATGACATAAAAGAAACATTTTTTTCATCTGAGATACTGAGGCCCAAACATAGAACTGTGCAGCTCTGAGCCTCTATATGACAAAGTGCAACACAGAGTTACAGGGGGTCAATTTCTCCCTTACATAGGCATGGGTCATCAACTAACCACCTGACCATCCAAGGTAGTCACCATGGAATACCACCATGCTCTGCTTTGCAGGACTAAAAAAGATGACCACAGAATATCTTCCCCTGAAAAGCAGCATTCTCTCCATAAGCTCTAGCAGCAGTACTGATGGCAGTGGGGATGTTTCTTGAGTTGTTGGCATGGCAGACCTCATATAAGCAGCCTCAGTCAAAGAGTGCACATACACATTTCCTGAGCACTTGTGAGACGATCTTGGGGACTTCCTGGTATAGCTGGAAATAATTTGAAGCAACATTGAGGTACAGAAAATTTGGAATATTAAATGCTAACGTGACCTAACCTATTCTCATAGATTTTCCCTTATTTTAAATACTCTTTAGTTATTAGACTAATTTAGGTTGGCAGGAAAATTTAACAGAAAGTACTCAAAGCCTATAGTTTACATAATGGTTGCATTACAAATTCTATTTATTTTAACAAATGTATGATTGCATGTATCTAACATTATAGTATCATACATGACAGTTTTACTGCCAAAAAAACCTATGCTATCTCTATTCACCCTTTTATCCCCACTCTAATCCCTGGCAACCACTGATCATTTTACTGAATCCATAGTTTCACCTTTTCTAGAATGTCATATAGTTGGAATGATACAGTGTGTAACTTTTTAAGACTGGCTTCTTTCACTTAGCAGTACGCATTTAAGTTTTAAAGTGTCTCACACTTTTAAAATGTCTTGATAGCATATTTCTTTTTAGCATTTTATAGTATCCCATTATCTGGATGTATTAGAGTTTATTTATTCATTTGTGTATGGAAGAGCATTTTGTTTGATTCCAAGTTTGAGCCATTATTAATAAAGCTGCTAGGAACATGCATGTGCAGATTTTTGTGAGAGTATGTATTCAACCCATTTTGGGTAAATACTAAGCAGTATGATTTCTGGATCATATGTTAAGAATATATTTAGTTTTGTGTCAAACTGCCAAACTGTCTTCCACAGTGTCTATACCATTTTGAATTCTCACTAGTAAAAATGAGAGTTCCTGTTGTTCCACATTATCACCAGTATTTGGTGCTGTCAGTTTTCTGGATCTGGGGCATTCTAATAGGTGTATAGTAGTATTTTCTTGTTTTAGTTTGCATTTCCCTAATGAAATATGATGTGGAGCATCTTTTTGCATGATTATTTGCCATCTATATAGCTTTTTTGGTGAGGCATTTGTTAGGTATTTCACCCACTCACAGACTTTTAAAGTTTGAGACTCATCAGGTTATTAGTCTAGATAACACTGATTCAAACAGTTACTTTCTCATATAATCAACCTAAGTGCTCGTCGACAGTGGCTTGGGGAAGGAAAATGTGGTACATATACACTATGAAATACTCCGCATCCATAAGAAAAGAATAAAATTGTGCCCTTTGCAGCAACATGTATGTTGCTGGAGGCCATTATCCTGAGTGAATTAATGCAGAAACAGAAATGCTGCATGTTCTCATTCATTAGTGGGAACAAATGGATATCCACAGACATAAAGCTGGAAACAATAGACACTCGGGACTGGGGACTCCAAAACAGGGGAGGGAGGAAGGAGAGCAAGTATTGAAAAACTACCCATTGGGTACTATGTTCACTATTAGGGTGTTGGTTTCAGTAGGAACCCAAACTTCAGCATTATGAAATATACCAACATAACAAACCTACATAGGTACTCCCTTGAATCTAAAGTAATCATAATAAAAAAGAAAGAAAAAAGTTACTTTCAAGATAATTATTTAATTTGGAGTTTAAATTCCTTTATTCTATTTATCTATCTTTTTTCTTTCCTTTTCTTTTTTTTCCCTCTTTTCCTTTCTAACAAAAGCAGGAGAATATGCCTGTGATTTGGTGATGTAGAAGATAGCAGAGTGGAGTTGCCAGAAAAAATACAGGACACAGTTAAATTTGAATTTCAGATAAAGAATGAACAATTTTTAGCATAACTGTGTTTCAAATAATTATTTATTATCTATTTGAAATTCCAATTGAACTGGGCATCTTGTATTTTTTTCTTGTTCTTTAAGTTTTAAATTTTCCTTGGTCATGTCAATTTTCCTCATAAAATTTTTTAGTTATCTTTCAGCTCTCAAAATGTTAAAGTAGAAGAGAAGAAAAACTAAGTTTAAGGGGGTGGCAGAGGAAAGCGCAACTTGGCCATGATTTCTCAGTTGATTGCTTTCAGGCATTCTTTTTCCTCAGTAAAATTTTGTGCAACTCATCTGCATAATCACTTATATTTAACCAAATTAATATCTTAACTGACGTCATGCCATTTTTCTCATAAATGGGTAGATTTGAAACACAGAAAATAAGTATTTTTTTCTATTCAAGTACAGGTCATATTGCGTAGAATCAAATATTCAGCAGTACATTGCCTAAATTGGTGTCTAGCTTCACCAAAAACCGTGCTTCTGATTTGCTATAGATTTTAAGAGAAGGGTATTTACATCCTTCTCTTTAAACTTATCTTTCTTGTAAAAAAATTACACTCTGTGGAATAAAAAGTTGTGCTTTTACTTCAGTAACTATCGTTGTAGTTGGCTCATCATTCTCTTTCTTTCTCTCCATCTTTGCATTCATTACTGCCACCTTTTGCTTGATTCTGCAATGTTTTATTGGAAAATGGTTAAAACTCCCTACAACAAAAACCCTGGATTACTCTGGGTAATATTTTTGCCAGATAAACTGGAGTTTCCAGGGTAAAATGAAAATCCAGCCAGGGATCCAGAGATTAACAAGCCTAGCTAAAACAGGCCAATTTTCTTGTCAAGGCACTCACTGCTCCTACTGATAGTTCCATTTTATTTTTCAGACTCAGCCTCCATCTCCCCCATAGATGTATTCTCAGTTTTGCTGCTATAAAACCAAAATGTTGATTCTTGCTATAATTTTGTTGAAATAAATAGGTAAGGAGACTATTTTTAGCTAATATTTTATTAGTTTCATTTCCAGCATTACTAGAGTCATTGTTCCCATGCTGCTGTTCAATATTTGCTAAATATTTACTAGTGTTCTTAAAAATATGTTTCAGGTCACAGTGTGGGCTTGCATTCAAGTACTTACCCAGTCATGTCATGAATCGACAGTTTCAAGCAATTAACTGCATGTTAAAGGGATTACTAGGGCATGATTTACTCACAGTAAAAACAGAAGATTAAGGCTACTGACTGTCACTATTAGATTGAAAATTTTTTTCCTCAATTATAATATAGAATGAAATGTTGCCTTGGTTTCTTGGCTGCCTTTGGACTGGTGAAGAAAATGGCACTAGTTATTGTTATTTCCATTTGGCAGCCCTTGTAAAGGCTTACTCCACTATCATTACCAAATTCAGAAAATGCTTCTCCTTTCAGAATATACAACCAATCCTCTGAAACCTTTGAAAGCACATCCAGTATCTGATCCAATTCCAAAATTTACACATTTAGCTTTTTTTTTTTTTTTTTTTAACTCTGTGCTTCAAAACTTCCTCGTTGGCCATTGAGAATGTTCCTAGCTCTTCTGCTCCATCTTCTTGATTCCAATTCCTATCTGTCAATTCCTTCTCAGCAATCTTTTGGCCACTTGTTTTTGAACTTCTATGGTGGCTACCACCATACTTGATGGATTGTGAAGCCCAGGTGCACAGGGAGCTACTAGTTTCAGGATGAGTAAATGGGTCACTTCTGATATGCTTTTGATGTACTTCCCACATGAAGTGCTTCATAGTCAGCAAACCAGGAGTTTCTAACACCATGTCCCCCATGGGTCTCATCTCTCTATGTGGAACAGTGAGGAGGAGAGCTGTCTGCCTACCAAAAGACCACTAGAGTAACAGCGCTGAACACACTCCAGGGTACCATTTTGTAATTTCAAGAGCATCCTGCATTTTTATTTGCTAAATCTGACAACCTTATAGTGGGGATCTGAATATTCCAAGGAAAAGATGAGAAGTATCGTCAAAACTGAAAGGACATCACTGGTAGGAACTAAGGAGGAGGGTCTTGATTGCAGAGAGAGGTAATTGAGTTTCCTACACAATGGAGTCACATACACTTCCCCTTGTAAGCCCCTAAATAGGGGAAACCACGTTGGAAGAGATTTTATTTATTTATTTATTTTTTGGTATACTAAACTACATAATTTCCTGAAAGCAACTGTTTTGAACCAGTGTTACTTAGAAGTAGTGATATTGAGTATTTTCCACTAAGCAGAAGTTGACACTCTTGGGAAAGTTGAAGTTACATTTTAACAAATCAGAGTTGTTACAGTAAATTTAATATGTGATGACTGCCTTTTGGAAATGTGTTTACAGTACCAAGATGTGGTGCCAGGATTGCATGTAGGAGAGCAGGAGCAGGAAGCTCCCTTCCTGCCCACAACACACACACACACACACACACACACAGGATGATACCTGTGCTACTGATGATAGTCACCACTGCAGGTCCCTGGATACCCCACCACCACCACTTTCGCAGAAAAGCCAGAGACATCAAAGCCTATATCCTCCATGGGAGTTTACAAGAGAGGCAAAGAGATCTTTGAAACAGGGTTGCTTCCATAGATGGTGTTTTAGACAGAAGACAACATAAGACGGGTTTCAGATGAAGTGTCGGAGAGATGACAAGACCTGTGCTCTGATGGCTTCTTGCAAGACACCACATCCTTACTGTCAGTAGTCACAGGTTCAGTAATAGTGTGTCTTCAATAAGAAGTCTGGAAATCTGATTTTCTTTATAATTATTCACAGTTGCTAGCACAGTGATCTATTTAAAAGGATAAATTAGTAAACAAAACTGAATGTTACTGAGCACATATGCTCTGAAAAACAGAAACTGGGAAGTTCCCATTGGCAAATCTGTTTTTAGTGTTGACTGAATACCTGTGGTCTGGATCCGCTGCACATCAGTGTCCTTGCAGCTCTTCAAACCATGTGTACAGAATTCTTCCTGACACACTTGTCAGGAATTGTAGCACTTATTATTATTAGCAGATTTAGAAACATAACAATATAAAGCATTATGTAAATATATGCTTTGGGACGATCGTCAAATATCAAAGAGGTTTTTAAATAACCAAATGGCTATTTATTGAAAATTTATAACTGTTTTCCATTATCAGATGGGTAATTTCAGAGCTGCCCAACAAAATACTGTTTTGCGTATAATGTCATTTAAGTAAAACGTGACATGTACTGATTTTTGAAAGCAAGTAAATTATTTCTTCTTCAAAATACATTAAGTACTTGATAAGTATCAGATACTTGAAAAACATAAGGATTGCTCTTGAGAGATTTATGGTCTGATAGGGAATCAGTTAATTAAATTAGGTTAATATATTATAGATGGGAGGGGAGCAGTTACCTGGACCAGCCTCATCCCACCACCCAGAATCTGTCCCCCACCTTGCTTAGAGTAGAGAACTTCCACTGATACAATTTCACACATAAAGACTTCCCTACAAATGAACAAGAAAGGCAAAAATATCTGAATGAAAAAATGAACTAAGCCAATAAACATATAATATACCAAAGAAAAATACAAATGGCTAATATATAAACCTATTGATTCATTGAGGAGAAACTTAAGAATTTTTAAAATAAGGTCATGTGATAAATTACCTAATGGAATTTTAAAGAATAAAATTAGTAAATTAGTAATCATGCATAGTTTTAAGGAGAATACATCTGATCTTTGACAAACGTGACAAAAACAAACAATGGGGAAAGGATTCCCTATTTAATGAACAGTGTTGGGAAAACTGGCTAGCCATATGCAGAAAGCTGAAACTGGATCCCTTTCTTACACCTTATACAAAAAGTAATTCCAGATGGATTAAAGATTTAAACATAAGACCTAACAACATAAAAACCCTAGAAGAAAACCTAGGCAATACCATTCAGAACATAGGCATGGGTAAGGACCTCATGACAGAAACCCCAAAAGTAATGCCAGCAACAGCCAAAATAGAGAAATGGGACCTAATTAAACTAAAGAGCTTCTGCACAGCAAAAGAAACTATCATTAGAGTGAACCAGGAACCAACAGAATGGGAAAAAAATTTTGCAGTCCACCCATTTGACAAAGGGCTAATATCCAGAATCTATAAAGAACTTAAGCAAATTTACAGGGAAAAAACAAGCAACTCCATCAAAAAGTGGGCAAAGGATATGAACAGACACTTCTTAAAAGAAGACATTCATGTAGCCAACAAACATATGAAAAAAAAGCTCATCATCACTGGTCATTAGAGAAATGCAAATCAAAACCACATTGAGATATCATTTCACACCAGTTAGAATGGTGATCATTAAAAAAATCAGGAGACAACAGATGCTGGAGAGGATATAAAGAAATAGGAACGCTTTTACACTGTTAGTGTGAGTGTAAATTACAAATTAGTTCAACCATTGTGGAAGACAGTGTGGTGATTCCTCAAGGATCTAGAACTAGAAATACCATTTGTCCCAGCAATCCTATTACTAGGTATATACCCAAGGATTATAAAACATTATTTTATAAAGATACATGCACATGTATATTTATTGTGACACTGTTTACAATAGCAAAGACCTGGAACCAACCCAAATGCCCATCAAAGATAGACTGGATAAGGAAAATGTGGCAGATATACACCATGAAATACTATGCAGCCATAAAAAGGGATGAGTTCATGTCCTTTGCAGGGACATAGATAAAGCTGGAAACCATTGTTTTCAGCAAACTGACACAAGAACAGAAAACCAAACACCACATGTTCTTACTCATAAGTGGATGTTGAACAATGAGAATACATGGACACTGGGAGGGGGACATCACACACTGGGGCCTGTCAAGGGGTGGGAGACTAGAGGAGGGATAGCAGGGTATGAGGGGTTAGGAGAGGGATGGCATTAGCAGAAATACCTATATAGATGATGGGGTGATGGATGCAGCAAACCACCATGGCATGTGTATACCTATGTAACAAACCTGCACATTCTGCACATGTACCCCAGAACTTAACATATAATAAAAAATTAATTAATTAAAAAAAGAAAAATAGATGCTTTTATAAAACTGCTAGAAGTGTATCACATGTCTGGAAGGTAATATGAAAGTGCATATTAAAGCCTTGTTGTATGTATACCTATAAATCTATCAATTTAATTCTTTGGAACTTAACTCAAAAAAGTAATTAGATGTATATGTAAGACATTATAAGGATATTCCTTGAAGCGTATATTATAAATAGGAAACACTTGGAAACAACCTAGCTGTCCAAAAGACGAAGATCACTTAAAGAATAGCATTATATTGGTTTTAAAAGCATGAGTTCTGATTCCATCCCTGACTTTCTCAGTTGTTGTATGGCATGTTCAGGGGAGGGGAAGAAACATGGATGTGTATCTACATATGCATTTTAAATATGCAGATTATATTTGATGACAGAAAAAAATATTCATAATACATAGTTTGCTGGAAAGCAAGTAGTATTTTATAGAATATTTTCATTTGGAGAAAAAGTATTTATACACATAAACATACAGACAGTATTTGTTGTCTATCTAACAGTCATTCCCTAAACCTTCTTACTGACTAGCAGACCTCACCTCACACTTTAAGGCTGGAAATGCTAGTAACTAACACTCCCAGATTCCTTTTGCCTTATGATCATGGGCATGTGACTCAATCTTGACAGACAGAACTCGAGAGGAATTATACCTGGGGGCTTCTGGAAAAATTTTTCCTTCCTGAGAAAAAGAAAAATATAAAGAGAAACTCCACATTCTACCTCTATAGGAGGCAGTGAGAAAAGTGATATCTGAGCTACAGTGACCATTTTGCAACCATAATAAGACAAGCCAAGGAACAAAAGCCAGTATACCATGGACGCTAGAGCAGCTTAGACAATATATTAGTCTGCTCAGGCTGCAGGGGATTAAAAAAAAAAAACAGACTAGGTGGCTTAAACAACACAAATGTATTCTCTCACAGCCCTGAGGCTAGAAGTCCAAGATCAAGATGCCAGCAGAGTTGGTCTCTTGTGATGCCTTCCTGCCTTGCTTGCACAGTCACCTTCTTGCTGTGTCCTCATATGGCGTTTCCCCTGTGCATGCACAGAGAAAAGAGCTATTTCTGGTGTCTCCTGCCCTTCTTTTAAGGACGTACATCCAATTTTAGAGCCACACCTTTATGACCTCACTTAACCTTAATTACTTCCTTAAAGGCCTTATCTCTAAATACAGACATGTTAGGGATAAGGGCTTCAACATATGAACTTGTGGAAACACAATTCAGTCCACAGTGGACAATAACCATCTAACTATCTTGTGATTACACATAGGTATATACCTTATCAATTATATTTAATGCTCAGGGGGAAAGTCTGGGAAAGTCGAAAGCTGGAGTTAGATAAAAACACAAAGATTTAGTTTTCATTCAATTTCACTTGAAAATAAACGCATGACATACCATTGCAAGGCAGAAGAACAAACTCTGTAGATGTAAAAATTACATTGTAGTTAACAAATGTTTCTTCAAAGAGAAAGCATTCCTGTTGCAATCTATATCTTAAAAACACACTAAAAATAGGCCAGAAAATCATTTGCATGTGGAGAATATGTAATCTTAGCCCCTCCCCACAGATTACAAAATTGTGTCTGAATGTGAAACAGTTTAATAAACTATGTTAACAGTAAGCATACTTTCCTTAGGAATTTGTTCTATTACTGGAAATTATGTAAATAGCTTCCCCTTTTTTTTTCAGGAATTTTTAAAACTTGATTTACATGTGTCTTCCACATTTTTCAGAGAAAATATTTACTAACAAAATTTGTGGGATTATCTCAACTATCTACATTGTTCTTTATTTCTTTTAAAGTCTGCACCATTACACAACTTTGCATTTCTATTTGTGGAGTTGCCATACTGATTAAAATAAGATTTGCTATTGTAATATTCTCTGAACTTAATTTTAATGGTGGAAGTTTTGCCACACAAAAGGGACAAGATTTGTCATTAAATTTCAAGATATTTGTAAGCAGAATTCAATCTAGGAACATTATAAAAAATAGTTCATTGGAAATTTTGAAAAAGGCTCAGAAAAGAATTGTGTCATGTGAGTGTAAAATACAGAATCATTCAGCTGCCGTTTAAGTCATGTCATTTAAGTGCTTCATATGGAATCATTCATTAGTAGACAGCAGGAGTCCAGAGGGTGGCTGAGGGAGCTGAAGGATGTGCAGGTGGATGGCAGGAATAGGGCATAGTGGTGCCAGCTGGTACTTTAGTGGCCAATGAGTTCTTGTGACAACCAGTCATCCACTGGTCCAATGATTTTTCTTTATCAAAATAATTTTCTTCTGCTACCTAGTAAGTAGAATTATTACTGCCTAAGAAAACAGATCTCTCAGTAGATGACATACCATAAAATGAAGAGAAATTAGAAGGGAAAAATCTAGCCAGTTTAGGATGGTATGCTGGCTTTCACATGTTTGTTTTAGTTTCTATTACTGCTAATAGCTGTATCATCAAACCACTTAAACCTAAAAACGTCATTTGGTAAAATCACTCAGTTTTCACTAAAATGGCAAATGAAAGAGTTTATATGCATTCTAAAAACCCACAAGTGCTGTGGAAGAATTAAATCAAAGGAGACATACTCTTTTTTGTACCCCTTTTGGGAAGTAGAATTCTAAATGCAAAAATAATTTAAATACTAGCTAGAAATGTAAAATTTGTAACTTATTTTTACATTAGGTCAAGATTTGACTTTAACAAAGGAGATGTTAACATTACCAAGGCCAGAGAGCAGGCATCTGGAGTAGAAGTGGGGGCTGGCAAACAAAAAGCACACTTTTTCTTTCCACATAAAGAAACATTTGTAGAATAAGTTTATAAAGAGTTCATATTAGCAGATACAAAAGTTGAAAAAGACACATTTTGCGACTGGGTGCAGTGGCTCACGCCTGTAATCCCAGCACTTTGGGAGGCCTAAGTGAGTGAATCATAAAGTCAGGAGATCAAGACCATCCTGGTCAAGATGGTGAAACCCTGTCTCTATTAAAAATACAGAAATATTAGCTAAGAGTGTGGTGGTGGGTGCCTGTAATCCCAGGTACTCAGGAGGCTGAGGCAGGAGAATCTCTTGAACCAGGGAGACAGAGGCTCCAGTGAGCTGAGATTGTGCCACTGTACTCCAGCCTGGGCAACAGAGCAAACCTGTGTCTCAAAACACACACACACACACACACACACACACACACACACACACACACACACACACATTTTGCTTATAATATGAATTCAGTTTATAGGGCTATTCTGATTAGTAAAGCAACAGATTTACTAAGCCAAAGAAAAAGACAAAAACATACTTTAAGCTGCTTAGTCTTGGTTCAGAATTTCAGCTCATATTTTGGATAAAAAAATAATTTCAATTAGAATTTTGTGCTTCAACTTTTTATAACTATTTTAATAGGTATATTTAAATGTAAACCTTAAGTTATTATATTTTTATTCAGTTTCAGAATGTTGTTTGGGGCCTATTAAAAAGCTTCAAATACAAATTTTTAAGTAGTTTTATTATCAGAAAGGTCAGTAAATTCACTGAATTTAAAAGTCTACTATAACTTCATTAAACCATTTTGGTGTTTGGAAACCTTTTGATGTTTGGAAAATCTTTGGTGTTTGGAAAATTCCAAGTAAATCAGAGTAAACGTGATCACATTTCAGCATCCTTACCTTATAATGATATAAAATACCCCACAGAACAAGATGTTTTAGTAAAGAATTTTTTTAATGAGAAAAAAAGTAGAGATTCAAAAGGATAAGCAAACAAGCCTGAAAAATATTAGTCATTATAAAATTTTGCAATAAAAATCAGGCTATTTTTATTAAATATATACTAAGTTATAAGCACAAGATTTTCTCATATTTGAAAATGCTCTTAACTGTGACAATATGTGTCTGGTTAACAGCTTAGAGGTACGTATTGGTTGATACTACACAGTTACATTCTGTAGAAAATGACAAAAACATGAAGACTAACAGAAAAGCAGTTACCTTTTTCCTTTCACTTATTTTAATTTGTGGATTTATTCTGATGCGCACTTACAAGTTCTAAATCTAGAAGTTATGTCATCACCACGGTATTGTTTCCTAGGGATATGACAACAAAATATCATTATCTGTGTGGGTTAACTAACAAATTTATTGTCTCATAGTTCTGAGGCTAGTGATTGGAAGTTAAGTTATTAGCAAGTTCAGATTTTTCCAAGGGCTGTGAGAGAAGAATCTGTTCCAGGGCACTCTCCTTGGCTTATAGGTGGCCATCTTCATGCTCATGTGGTCTTCACCCGATATGTGAGTCTATCTCTAAATTCCTCCTTTTTATAAGGATGCCAGTCATATTGAATTGAGCCCACCCTACTTAACTCATTTTTAAATTGGTAAAGACTATTGAGGTACTGGGGGTTAGGGCTTCAGCATAGGAAAGAGGACACAATTCAACCAATAACAATCATAAATCTCAATAGTCATGACTGCAAATATTGGAACCTATATGCTTAAGAGGCAGGTACTATAGACCATATTTCCAGCTTATTGTGGAAGCAGAGGGTCTTTTCATCCAGGGGAAGAATATTGGCAGTCTTTTTGGTTTTCACTAACACCAAGTAATCATACTACTTGCTTCTCTAATTTCTCAAAGTTAATATACTGTTGTTATTAAGTGGTGTGAGATATTTACAGAATAGAAGATGGCTTAAAATATATGCTTTGTGCACATTCCTTTTAGAATTATAAGTACACTCTTGAATCTAATCCTAGCAACTTTGGGAGGCTGAGGCAGGCAGATCACTTGATGTTGGGAATTCAAGATCAGCCTGGCCAACATGGTGAAATGCCATCTCTACTAAAAACAGAAAAATTAGGTGGGCATGGTGGTGCATGCCTATAATCTTAGTTACTTGGGACACTGAGGCAGGAGAATCACTTGACCCCGGAAAGCAGAGATTGCAGTCAGTCAAGATTGCACCACTGCACTCCAGCCTGGGTGATAGAGCGAGACTCCATCTCTCTCTCTCTGTCTCTCTGTCTCTCTCTTTCTCTGTCTCTCTCTCTCTCTCTCTCTCTCTCTCTCTCTCTCTCACACACACACACACACACACACACACACACACACACACACACACACGGATACTATGCTCTTTAATCAAGTGAGTCATTGAAGGTCTACCTCAAAGTCTACTCTGATAAACTGATACTTTGGATCTTTTTATATTAACTACTTGCAGGGTGTTGGTCACAGACTTATATTTTTATTTTAGTGCTCAGTTTATCAAGGTAAGTATTAGAAGCAGGCCTTTGAATTATGATTCTAGATTTACTGAGAAACTACTGTTGTCAATTTTTGCTAAGTTTGTTCATTAGGAAAATAATTGTCTTTCTCAACAGCCAGCTTCTTTTCCCTTCTCTAAAAATGAAAATTGCATTAATATAAAATGTCATCTTTTTCTTTGCATTGGTGTTCTGTTATCAGAATGTATGTTTTCAGAACAATTATGTTGAGTTTTACATTGGACATATTTATTTTTCTCCTCTTAAATGTATTATTGTCTTAAAAAAAAAACTCAGTTTATGTGTGTATCTACTGTTTGGCAAATTTCTCTCTAAAACTTTTTGGAAATGCATAGGGGAAGTCAGTTAACAACTTGAAATTTAATGTACATGGAAATAAACACATTTTTTGTTCTTTATATTGTCTATGATGACAAAATTACTCTCAATAACTAAGGATAATTAAGACAATTCTATCTGTCCTCTGTTTGAATGGTTCTTAGGGTTTATAATTATCTGTTATTCCAACTGCAGCACTTGGCTGAATGACGATTACTGGATGATTTAAGCAAATGTCAGCCTGAAATACTATGGGAATCTTAATAGACTCCTTAATAGACATAGTTAAGAAACATCTGTTGTCTTAGTAACATGTGACTTATTAGGGGCTTAATTAAAATTAAGTCTGCTAAAGTTATTGCCAGTAACTTTAAAGCAGAGATTATGCTTTCCTACTGTCAGACACTTGTGTTAATTTGCCCTCAGTAGGGATATAAGATAATTTTATGTCAAACCTAAAACCAAGTTCAGAGATAGAAATTCTAAATAATATTTTTTCTTTCATATATTTTATAAATTAATTTTGTTTGCTTTTATCTGTAGTATCACCAGAATTTGATGAACATTTTGAGATTGAACAACATTCTATTCATGTGCATTTATAAGTTGGGTAACACTTAAGCAAATTCCTTAATTTATCTGTCTCTCAGAATCCCCCAAATCAGATTATTATACATTCACATCAAGGTTGCTTTTGTTATTAAATGAGTAGAATATCCCTTTTCATTGATTGATTTATAACTCTTAGACAATTACCAGTTGGGTAATAACCAAGTTCTTATCTTCCCACTTCTGTCCAGTAAAATATTTGATACCTGAGGTATTTTATTTTAATTTTTGTTTTATAAACTGAATCAATCAGAGTATAAAGTTTAACTCAGGGTTTAGGCCAATTGCAGCTTTCTATCTTGGCTATAAGAATTCTATTTCACAAAAGTTATTAGTCCAGAGTCCTTGCTTACCTAACAAGTTCCTTCGTGTTACAAGAAAACCTCATAACCGAACAATTCCCCCTACTAATTGATATTTATACTATTCTATCTGCTGGGCCTATTTGCCTGTGTTTGATAATTCAATAGCATTTTTCTTTTGTGATGAGATGTTTATGTCCCATCTTTCATTATGATGTGGTGTTATCCAAGTGTCTGTCTCATTCTCACAGGTCATCTGTTCACTTTCCTGGAGACAGCTTTTGAAATCTTAATCCAAATGGAGCTATGATGCCTGGAAGTGAGTCAGATGAGTTTATGCAGGGATAGGTTATCCAGTTTTGGTCAAAACATTTTAATAAATTCTATGTGGGTTCCACAATGTTCTTTTCTAAAAATAGATGAAGTTATATTCTAAATCTCAATAGAAAATCTGAAAGTCTAAATTAGGGTGTGAAACTTCTCACATCTCAAGTTATAGAGTCACATATTTTCACAAACCATTCATGAAAAGAAGATATTATAATAATAGTTTGTTACTAAAATGTATTGGTGTATTTCAGATCTTTGTAGGCCAAATAGATCTAAGCCAAAATTAAAAGGAAAGAGTAACCAAGATCTATGAACTAAATACTTGAAATTTTTTAAGTTAATATATCATGTTCTCCACAGTGTTGACTTAACCAAAATTGGAGAAGCTTGATAGATTGCTGAATGGCAATAACATACTTTAATCCACACATGCAATCATTCTATTCTATTCATATGTATATATTTCCATAGATCTACTATTAAAAGTTCTAAATATAAACCATTCCATTTATATGTAAAACTTTTCATGAAACACGTATCTTTAAACTTGTAACCAAAGGAATAAAATTATTTGTGTTTGTTTTTAAGTATATTTCATTGACTGTGGGACTGAATATTAGAGGTGTTGTCAAAAGAAACAGCTGGATGATAATTCAATATTACTTGTCAACTAAGGTTTTTTTGGTGTTGTTTGTTTGTTTGAGATGAAATCTCACTCTGCTGCCCAGGCTGGAGTTCAGTGACATGATCCCAGCTCACTGCAACCTCTGCCTCCTGGGTTCAAGCCATTCTCCTGCCTCAGCCTCCAGAGTAACTGGGATTACAGACCCGCAGCGCCACATCTGGCAAATATTTTTGTATTTTTTAATAGAGATGGGATTTCAACATGTTGGCCAGGTTGGTCTCAAACCCCTGACCTCAAGTGATCCACCAGCTTCAGCCTCCCAAAGTGCTGGGATTACAGGCATGAGTTACCATGCCCAGCCTGAACTAAGGTTTTTGAAATAATTTGCAAAATTTCATCTTCCCAATATCTATGGTTGCTATAATTTCCTTTCATTTATCTTCTGTTATGGCAGCAGAAACCTGGAACTAATATGTTTAGAAAATGAAATAAACAATTTTAAAATATTGTGAGTGGTAACAACCAGAGAAGGCTGTCAGAGCTTTAAAAATTCAACTTCATAATCCCATAACATATATTGTAGATCCATTTGGTGACAAGACCATCTGTAACTCCTGGCGCTAACAGAAAACTTTACATGACAGACTTAGTTGGTTTTTTTTTGTTTGTTTGTTTTTTAAGTACTTTAATCTTATTTTATCCACTTGAATGTCAGTACTGCTGCCAAAGCAATTTAGCAATTACTCTATGTAGTGTTTGCATCAGAAGCTGCTAAGAACAATAAGAGGATGGTGACTAATTTCCAGAAAACTAAACTCAGAGCATGAGAATGTACAAAAAATATGCTGTTGTCAATTTACCTAATACAAAATCTTGAGAGCAAAGTACAGATTTCTTTTTCTTTATTGAGATAAAATATATGTCTATGATTTACCATCTTTATCATTCTATTTTATCAATCTACTCTCTATCTAATTTTAAAAAGTGGGATTTACTTTTTAAAATTTTTCAAGTAGCAGAAGGTTATTACATTAATAATATGTTAAGTAATTTTCAGTCAAGTTTTCATTAGTCAAATAGCCTAAATTTATAAAGTTTCAAACTTATCATCTGTATAAAATTATACAAAATAGCATCATAAATCCTAATTATAAAATCATACAAAGTAGCATCATAAGTCCATCAGCAAGTTATACCATTGCTCACAGGTTTCTGTAAACTGAAAGTGAGGTAAGATAGTCACTGAAATACATTTTCCCAATTTTATCTGTAGATTATTTAAAAGGCATGATGACAGTGAAATATAGTTAAATACACAGATAACTAAAACTACAAAACTAGTACGACCAAAGGGAAAAATATTGATTTCTTTTGCACAAAAAGTAAACACCGCTAGTCCAGGCATGGTGGCTCAGCCTGTAATCCCAGCACTTTGGGAGGCCTAGGCAGGCAGATTACGAGGTCGGGAGACTGAGATCATCCTGGCTAACACAGTAAGGCCCCATCTCTACTAAAAATAAAAAATAAGCCGGACGTGGTGGCACACGCTTGTAGTCCCAGCTACTCAGGAGGCTAGGGCAGGAGAATCGCTTGAACTCGGGAGGCTGAGGTTGCAGTGAGCCGAGATTGCGCCACTGCACTCCAGCCTGGCAACAGAGCGAGACTCCGCCTCAGAAAGTACACACTGCCGATTTTATTAGACATCTGTGTGCTTTTATGTAGGATTTCTTGCTGCGATCATGCAATTTACAGCCAACCCCGAAGCTTGGGTGATGACCAAAATATTTCTTGCTTCACCCACCAAGCGTTGCTATTTCACTTCCACTCTGTGAAGCCAGGGGCAGATTCTTTTTTTTAATTTATCAATGTAGACAGGATACCTTTTCTTTTTTTT
>NW_022436946.1:73506877-73658044 GCF_009761245.1 Sapajus apella | reverse complement strand
GGGATTACAGGCGCGTGCCACCACACCTGGCTAATTTTTGTATTTTTAGTAGAGACGGGGTTTCATCATGGCGAGAATGGTCTCGATCTCTTGACCTCGTGATCCGCCCGCCTCGGCCTCCCAAAGTGCTGGGATTACAGGCGTGAGCCACTGTGCCCGGCAGACAGGGTACCTTTTCTAAGTCACTGCATGTGATGGCAGGGAAGCCCCATCTTCCGTATCATTTTATTTTTAGTTAAACCTACCCAAACGTTTCCATTAAGGCTAGGAATTTCATATATTATCAATCTGAGCAGTTTGTTATTTAAAAAACCTTCTGGAAATATGGTATTTTTGGTGTACATTGAAAACACTTTCAGAATTAGTGGAAATAAGAAATAATAGAGAAGGAAATGTATCTATTCTCAAATTGGGAAACATAATTCATAAAGGTGCATTAAATAATTTAAGAAAGATATAATTTAGTCCAAAATGAAGGAAGACCTTGGATGTGTTCCACTAACATTCCCATGCATGTAGGCACCAGCACTGGAGATTAGACAGAGAGGAAATTTCTATACATTTCCACATATCTACAGGTCATCTGTGGGGGTGAAACTGGGAGGGACACCAGGAGCTCACGTGTTACCATTACATGTTACTATTACTTCTCCTCTAACCTTACTTCTTAACTGAGAGATGTTAGATGTGAAGGTGAGGATGGGTTGTTTGAGAAGTGCAAAAGAATATTCCCAAAGCCAACTCTGCGGTTTCAGACCAAAGATAACTTTGGAAGGGGAAAACAAACAATCAGACAAAAAGTGGTGATCTATGAAACAAAGCTTGAGCTTTTTTCTAAGCTGGATTCTCACCAAAGTGCTGGCTTACGCAGAAGCAGCAACGCTGATGTCACTAATGAATAGCACAAGCGTCTCAACCAATTTATAGAAAAATTGGGCAAATAAAACAGAGTAAAATAAGAACTCAGATTTTATCTGCCCATGGTGTGATATTTACACTGTTGATGACTGAAGAAAATATAAACTATCAACATTTAACCCTCAAGCTTGAAAGGGAATATTTATACAATGCACAAGTAAACAAATAATGAAGTCAGAAAATTGCAACCACATTATTCTGGAGCAAATAGCAGGTGCAGAAATGACCATTCACTGTAAAATAAATAGATGGAAAAAATAGTATAACCTGGAATTTTGATAAAAAGGTTATAGCTATAAAAATGATTAAAAGCAAAGGAACAGTGGGTATCAGAAACATGTAAATTTTTAGAAATTACTATATATATATATATAATTTAAAAACAAACCATATGTGTCTGTACTTTCAAGATATGTTGAAGACTCAATGAAGCATGCTAAAAGATGAGTTAATAATATTATCATTAAGATGCTATTTTATTTTTGAAATTAACCACAACCAAACAAAAATTATGGAGAAAAATAATACCAATGGATAACTTATAACATCGAATCATTAGTATACAAAACACTCTAACAGCAGTATGGAAAAGTAACTTCAGAAAAATTTACACAAAATCAAGAAACAAAGCGATAAAATGATTAGGAAAAGACATTAAGGCTGATATTAGGGATCCAAAATATAAAGCATTGGTGTTCTTCAAAAGTGACTGGGATAAATAGAACAGGAAACTTCTCACAGATATTAGTGGACTTCCATTTATATATGACAACTTAGCCATAGTTGCTTATATCTTTTCTGATACAAATATGCACTAAAATGGCATTATAATAGTGAAAAATTGTATTAGTCAATACTGTTGTAATACCAGTGACAGATTGCATTCTGGAAGATGGAAAACTAATAGAAGGTGATATTGAAGAGAGATTCAGAGATTGGGCACACCATAAACCTGAGAAGTAAGGTGTACTCTTACTTCCTTTGGGTGTCCCATGACTGCTCACACTTTCAGTGATTCACTAGAAGGAATTGTAGGACTCAGCAGCTAATTTTACTAATGGCAAATGTTTATTACAGCGATAGAATAAGAATCAGTAAGAGAAAAGACATAGGTGGATTCTGGAAGAATGAATGTTCAGGCTTCTTATTCTATCTCCCTTTCTTGTCACATAGAGTACACATTCCCTCCACCAGGAAAAATGCAGCAACATTCTGTGTTATATTTCTGCTTTGGGGAGCCTGCTTGAGACTAATAGAGTTTGTATTGGGGGCAGCTCAGTAAGTACGTTTTGGCTAGCAACTACAAAAATTCCAGACTCCTAGAAGGAAAGCAAGTCTTCATTATAAATCAGTGTTTGCCCAATCTAGGCACAGAAAAACTACCTTATCAGCAACAAAGTGAACATTTTGAAAGCCAAGTTACAAGATGGCGGCCAAGGGCCAACCACATAAGCAAGACTTTCTACAGACCTTCTAACCTCAGGTCTGCTGTTAACTCTTCTGCACAGTCCCATTCCCAGCCTTTCCTAAAAGACTCCTTCCCACTACTCCTTTGCCAGATAAAGAGAGGTAAAATTAGACTAGACAAAACTGAACTAGGATGTTTTAAGCTGCAGACCCAGATACAGAAATGAAATGACTAAATGCAAGAAGAGTAATTAAAAGTCTGACTATTGAGCTGAAGAGTTCTCAGGCTACCCCACTGCCCAGGGGATTGGAAGATTCTCCTCTGAAGAAAACAAGTATTTCCCAAGAAAACACTATATCTTACTTCATGTAAGGATTTTTCAGTAAAATATTAAAATATCTGTAATGTATTCTCAAAATTAAATAACTTACTAAGTTGTTTTAGTAGGTACCTGAGACCGTTTGCTAAGTATTCCTTTTCTAAAATCTGCCTCTTCCACTATCAACATGATTTATATGAAGTGCTTCTTTCAATACAGTATAACACTGACCCCTGCTCCAATTTGATTTAGGGTTTGTGCCCAATTCATGTTGAATCCCTTTCCAGGATCTTAATTCAGCCCTAAAACAAACAAACAAAAAAAAGCTTGAGGTCATTCTCTTCTTAGTGCCTTCAAAATAATGAAGTGTCAAATATGGAAATCATTGGCAACCGCATTTGCTACCATGTGGATAAATTTGTCTTCCAATGAAAGAGGATAAAGTTCAACAATAAAGAGGAATGGTAACGTGAGAACTTGGTATAAAATGTGCCATTAGGCATTTGGCATTAGCCCAATTACATGTTTGCCTTTCCATAGTTTGGAATTCAACATTTTCTTGAATTCTATAAGCCAATCTATTTTGCTTTATTCTTATGCTGTGTGGGGGTGGCTTTCTGTCACTTGTAAATAAAAGAGTAATTAATACATATATTAAAAATAAATTATTTTTAATAGGTGAATTTTAAAATTTATTTTTAGTTTTATGCACTTCTTCTTAAACTCAAATGCCATTCTATCAACACTCATCCTATAACCTAATTATCTCATCAGTAAAATAAAGTAACTGGACACTGGTTTTCAATCCTGCCTTGGCTTATGGGGTCACCCAGAGAGGTTTTTGTTATTTGTTTTTTTTACAAAACCCAGGTCTCACTTTCCATACTTTTTCTTTTCCAAGTACCAAATTCTATCATCCTATGATTCAACATGAGAGGTTATTTAATATATTAGGCTAACCTGGGAGATATTATGGAGATGACGATTTAAGAAAAACTGAAAGAAATGAAATTAGATAATGGAATATATAACTAATCTAATGTATCCATATTCCAAAAGATGCTAGTCAATTAAATATTAGATTTGTTATTGTCACTATTTATCAAAATGAGAAGAAAGGAATAGAAGTATCTGAAGCAAAAGAAGAGTACAAATAATACCAATGTAGAAACATAAGCTTTTGTGGTATTTAAAGAAAATCTTGCTGTACAAAAGCAAGAGTTTTTTACAGACTATAATATTAAATTCAGTCATCTACAAAGAATTCAAGAATTGTTTTTTAAATGTCTATTTTCTCTTAGAGAACAACTATAAAACAAAGACAAGTAGCTCTTCCAGCAAAGCCTTCCAGACCTCCAGCCTAGTATAGATAACCTGAGAGTTCAACACACCCAGAGGTCACAGCCTTCTTTGCTCCCTCCCAAGGAAAGAAACAGAAGAAACGTATCCATTTTTCATTTTCATTCAAGTCTTAACATCTTCAAAAACTTATCTTCCAACAGTTTTTTAAATTTTTATAAATTGAGTCAATCAAACATTCAGAGCATCTAGACACAACACAATACCAGCTCTAAAAGAAAAGAAAAATAAATACAAATTCTGCCTTATTCTGAATATAGGGGATAAAACATGTCCACACATAAAAAAGTGTAGACACCACAAATATGTATGTATACATACATTTATATAATATATACACAGACATGTATATATATAGAGAGAGCTCATCTGATATAAAAATGTATGTGTATATAATCTTTATACCTTACCTGATATATACTCACACATATACACACACACACACATACACACACACACACATTAGGTGAGCTGTAAAGATAATAAGATCACATATTAGAGCCATTATAAGCGAAGAGCAAAAGCCCAGATTTAGAATCCAGGGTATTCACTTAATAACAGCTTATTTGGTCTCAACTTGCCTGTTTTCAAAATGAGAATAATGATATTCATTTCAAAAAGCAGTTGCAAAAATTAAACAGGTTTATATGCAATATGAATATCATAATACCTAGAATAGAGAAACCACTAAAAAGAGTAATTGTCTTAGTCAAGATTCTTGATGGCAAAAAAAAAGCTCAACTATTTTAAATATCTTTCCCAAGAAAATTTTTTCAGCAAACTGACACAAGAACAGAAAACCAAACACTGCATGTTCTCACTCATAAGTGGGTGTTGAACAGTTAGAACACATGGACACAGGGAGGGGAACATCGCACACTGGGGCAATGTCAGGGGGTTGGGGGAACTAGAGGAGGGGTAGCAGGGGGTGAGGAGATTGAGGAGGAATAACATTAAGAGAAATACCTATGAGTGAGAACATGCGGTGTTTGATCTTCTGCTCTTCTGTCAGTTTGCTGAGAATGATGGTTTCCAGGTTCATCCAGGTCCCTACAAAGGACACAAACTCATCATTTTTTATGGCTGCATAATAGGTGGGTGTTGAACAATGAGAACACATGGACACAGGGAGGGGAGCACTACACACTGGGGTCAGTTGGGGGGAAATAGGGGAGGGATGGTGGGGGGTGGGGAACTGAGGAGAGATAGCAAGGGGAGAGATACCAGATGTAGGTGATGGGGAGGAAGGCAGCAAATCACACTGCCACGTGTGTACCTATGCAACAATCTTGCACATTCTTCACATGTACCCCAAAACCTAAAATGCAATAAAATAAATAAATGGGAAAAAAATAGAACCAAGGACTAAACTGTACTAAAACATAGTAATTTGAAAGAAGTCTAAAAAAACTTTAAATATCAGAGAGAGATTAAAGAAAAAATATAAGAAATAATTGTTAACCAGGAATAATGTTCTTTCGAGTAAAAAAAAAAAAAAAAACAAAAAAAAAAAAAGAGAGAAATACCTAATGTAGATGACGAGGGATGGATACAGCAAACCACTATGATATGTGTATATCTATGTAACTAACCGGCAGAGTCTGTATAATTTTTTTAAAAAAGAAAGCTTAATTGGGCATCAAGAAGTACAGAAATTAATAATTGGAACTCTAAGTAATTATTCTCATAATTGTTTCTCTTTTTCTTTTTCTCTCTGGTCACATAGCCACAGCACATGTAAACACACACTTTGGAATCAGCAGAAAACTCATAACCACCCATCCAGATCCAGATTAAATATGATTTGTTCTGTAAAGTGTTCACAAATGCTACAGAGCAGAATTAATTACCCTCCTCTTTGTGGTCCCATACATACATGCATACTGGTATATACTCTGTGAATCTGTGAAGGTCTATCCTCTTTGATAATGGTAAGAGTGAGAGCCCCATAACCCATGACTACAGGGACAATCAGAGTCAGCTTGGTCCTTTCTACAAATGGTTTTCAAACTGCTGCCTTTTCTATTTCTTAAAGTTCATAGTTGTTCTTTTTGATTTCTAAAAATTATGTGCAGATGTTCTGGTTATCTATCACTATGTAACAAATTTCAACACTTAGTAGCTCAGAACAATTGTATTTCCAATCACAGTTTCTGTGGATCAGGAACTCAAGAAGATCCTGAATAGGAGGTTCTAACCCGGGGTGTCTCATGTAGTTGCAGTCAAATGTTGGCTGGAGCTGGACCAGGTGCCTGGGGATCTTTTTTCTAAACATGATCCCAGAGCTTCTCCACGTGGGATCGTTTGGGCTTCCTTATTGCATGGTCTTCCCATGACAACTGAATTGCTTATAAGGCAGTTTAGGGCTCTAGTGTTACTGCTACATAACAAGCTACCCCAAGTGGCTTAAAACAATAAAAAATATTTATTTTCTTATGAATGCTTTCAAATTTCATGGTCTGAAATTTAAGCAGAACTACGCATAGTGTCACCAAGTCACTCAATTAGAAATTGGAGAGTTCACTTTTAAGATGTCTTGTTTATGTGGCTGACACATTAGTATAGTGTATTGGCTGAAAACTCAGCTAACACCGTGGAACCAGGATCCCAGAGTGAACCTTTTAATACACTTTTTGGGGCTTCTTTAAAGTATGATATTTGGATTCCAAGAGAATATCCTGCAAGAACAAGGGAATTTTATGGCATTTTAAAATCTAGTCTCAGAAATCACATAGCATCAGCAATGCCACATTCCACTGGTTATAAAAAGTTGCTAAATATGCCAAAATTCAAGGGAAAGGAATTAAACTCTACCTCTGGATGGGAGAGTGACAAGGTTCTAAAAGAATGTGTGGAATGGGAAATTTTGTTGAGGACATCTTTGGAAAACACAATTTTTCTCAGCTTATACCTAAGAACTGGAAAATGTGAAATCTTTGGGGTAGGATGTGCTGTAGAATTCAAAATTATTCAGCTGTTAGAGAGGTTACATGGTATATGTACTATTTCTTTTGTACACTCCCCAGTAGATCTGGGAAGTAATTATAATCAACACATTAATACTTTCTGAATACGGTAGTCATTCTAAGTAAATAAATATTACAAAGAGATAGGTGTCAGTTCAGATCACATTTTGCCACCAAATGAACTGGGCACAGATATACAAAAACAAAATGTTTTCAGAACTTTGTGGGGTTTGGATTGATAAATACATGATTATATAACAAAAGTTACAATGTTTAGGAGAGATTAATGTCTTGGTGTTTTCTCGTGTATCTATATTTTTTAAAACTGTATTTAGTTTTTAATTATTTACTTTTAGGTTATCAATTTTCATGGAGTTTAATACGGGTTCGCAAAGTTTACATGCCAAGGTGAACTAAAAGCAGAATATTAATTTAACGTCTCAAGATTTAACATCTCAAGATCTCCAAGATTTTAGAAAGGAAGTCCAAAACCATGTTGGTAGTAACAATGAAAAGTGTCTTCTATCTAGAAATAAAACAGAATATGAAGAAAAAACAATGGTGATGTTAGAGAAAATTAAGGCTCTTCCATTAACATTAATTCAACATAAATATGGTTTAGAAGTTTCTCAAGAGGAATTTGTTGTTGGCAGTGCTCAGAGATCATTGCTCCTGTATAATTTAAGCCCTTTAAAATGTTTAACATTTTAACATGAAAAATTTAATTGTTATTAAATTTTTTGATAAAATTTTACATTTTTCTCCATGGTGCTCTATGCTGCTATTTACCCTTGGCTTTAACTGGACATTGACTTTAACACCCAAACTTTCAGCATCTGATCAAAATGTGTATTTTGTTACCTCTTTAAACAATTCAACACACAGAACTGTTACTCATTTGCTTAAGTAATGTTTGACTACAAAAGCAATAAAAGAACAAATTGAGTAGTACTTGATCTTTGATATTAAATAATGTACATTTTTCCAAGGACTTTTGTTACAGTACCTATGTTATAGTACTATATATTTTTCAATCAACTTTTCTTTAGGTAATTAAGAAGATAAAAGAATCATTACATTATAAAGCTTACAGAAATTTTGCATACTTAATCTCACCTCATTTTATATTTGGGATACCCAAAACACAGAGTAGCAAGTTGATTTGCCCAAGCAGCTTTTAATCAGTGTTGTAGAAATTTTCTTCACTTCAGTTTTCTCCATAAACCCATGTTTCAAAAACCAAATTAAATGATAGTAGAAGCTCTGTGCTTGACTTCCACTCCTTTTCACAAACTAAGAAAAAGAAATTCTTTTTACAGTTTTTCCTCAACAAAATATTTCTTAACCTCTTTCTGATCAAATATTAGTAATATGTATAGTTTTCCTGATAGATGATTTCTTAAATATATTATTCACTATGTTTAATTCAGCTGTTATATTAAGAAATAAACAGCTGAATATTCATTATTAAAAGTTTATAAACTATAACAAAATAATACATAAAAGATTTTTATTTTATTTTTCAAAAGTGAGTCTATAAAGTTTTACGCAACTGAGATCTGACCTATACATCAGTAAAGTCCAAATAACAAACTAAATAACAACATTTACTTTCTCTTTTAAATCTAATTGAGAAAGTTTCTAATCATCACTCTTAACACTCCTGATGAATGCTTTTTGGGTAGTAAACTATTTGACTTTCATTTTGATAAAATGTACCTGCATTCAAATTTCATAGTAATTTAATTTTCAGCATTTTTTTCCAGGAAGACTTCTACACTCTGTGTTTTTCTATAAAATATAAACTGTGAGTCATGTATTCACCACCCCCAAACTTTATTTCCTCCTTTCCTCCACTACTTTCTCAGAAAGAGGAAAAAAAAAAAAACAGAGCTAATTTAACACTTTTAGCATTAACCTCAGCTATGTCTGTGAGGATGTGGAGTGATGTGATTTTGTTTCGAGGTTTTTCTTTTTCCTTTTGGAATGTGGAACGTTAATTCATGCCTCCGTTTTGTCCAGACTTAAACACCCATTCTCTATTTTATATGTCTTGTAGGACCCACAGAGTCTGAGAATGTGACAGAAGAGCCCTTCCATGTCTGGGAATGCAACAAGGAACATATTATATCTATTTTTAAATCTTCAAAATTCTTGTAGTAGCTGAAAGCTGGAAATGCTACTTGGATTATCTCATTGTTGGACCTCACCTAAACCCAGTTATCCTTTCCCTCACATTGTGTACTTGGACGTTGCTCCTGCCATTTATTTGCTCCCTGCAATATCGTCATAGACCACCATCACCTCCACATTCATTCTCCAACCACTGCTAGCTACCACAACACTCCAAATAAATGATAATCTGTGGCTGGAAAGAGTTAGGATACTTTTCTGAAAGACAAACTAAACTCCACTCAACAAAGTAACTGAATGGTATCTTTGTGAGTGTGAATAGTTAAATAAGGTCTAAAAGATACCACAGGAATGAAGATTAGCAGAATCCAATATGGCAGACAAACCAAGAGACTGGAGCCTCACACTTTGGAGAGACTATTTGAGTTTTTGTTCCATTGAATGACATACCTGAAAGATAGCTGAAGATGTTAAGACCACAACATCTCCAGATGTATTTCCAATGGACTCTTCCTCTGAAATTCAGTTTAACTGAATATGTGTTTAATTATTACCTTCCACATGAAAGCCTTTATGTTTACTGACTTCTCTGTAGCAAGAACTATAATAGGCAATAGGAAGATAGAGAAGTCATGCATTCTCCGTCCTTAAATAAGTCACAATTTAATAGGGATGACAGACATTGGTGATACTAGGAAAAAGTAGCTGTGCTAGAAATACAGGCAGAAAGAGCTGGAATCCCAGAAAAGGGACACCCATCCATCCTGAAGATAAAAGTGATACTTTCAGGAGAGATATTTGCATGCTAGATGACAATGGATGAATGACAAAAGGGATTGAGACGTAAGGTGATTTTAGGCAAGGGAAACAAAAGAAACCACGAATTGGTGTGCTAGGAGCACATATGTAGGTGTGAGATGAGATAAGGCTGGGGAGATAATATCATGGAATAATATTATGAATGGTTCTATACTACCAGTCTGCAGAGTATGGATTTTACCTACAGGTAATGAAGAGCCATTGCACAATTTAGCCAAGGGACAGGAAAGATTTGCGTTTAAAAAAATTCTGGACACAACAGAATGATGAGATAGATTTCTGAACTAAAGCAGTGGTCATGGAAATGAGAAGGAGGAATTTGAAAGTGATTTAGAGTTTAGTCATTTGAGAAACAAAAAAAGGTATACAATGATCCTCATGTTGCATATTTATCTTAATACAGGGCATTTGCAAAAACAAATGAGTTAGAGAAATAAATTTAGTTTTGATGAAGCTGAGTTTGAGAAATCTGAGAGATATCCAGGAAAGAGCCCTCAAGGGCTCATAGTCTGGGGAAGATGGTTGCATGTGAACAAACATTAGAATGTGAATGATATGGTTTGGCTATGTTCCCACCCAAATCTCAACTTGAATTGTATCTCCCAGTATTTCCATGTGTTATGGGAGGGACCCAGGGGTCTGATCTTTCTTGTGCTATTCTTGTGATAGTGAATAAGTCTTGTGAGATCTGATAAGTTTATCAGGGGTTTCCACTTCTGTTTCTTCCTGATTTTCTCTTGCTTCTGACATGTAAGAAGTACCTTTCACCTCCAGCCATGATTCTGAGGCCTCCCCAGCCATGTGGAAATATAAGTCTAATTAAACCTCTTTTTCTTCCCAGTCTCAGCTATGTCTTTATCAGCAGCATGAAAACAGGCTAATACAGTGAGTACACAGTAAAGGCATAGACGGTGGTTGTTTAGAATATAGTTCACCTTTCCTAGGAGACAGAGGCTTGTAGAGGCAATGTCTCAGAAAGCATTTCACAGGAGAGGTGATATGTAAGAAAAGCCTTGAAGATCCTTAAATGTGAAAAGGAAGAAGAGGAAAAAAGTACTAAAGTACAGGATCATAAAGTTCCATATAGTGGGACTCTGGATAGTTCAGTAGTACCAGGTCACAGAACAGTCCAAAAAGAAGGAATGACTAAAGATTATATAAGGCTTAGTTTTTATGTTTCTTTGCTTATTTTAAAACCAAATGGTGGGTTTTAAAAATGAATTGGATTAAGATTTCTTAATATCAGCATTATTGACCTTTGGGCCCAGACAATCCTTACTGTGAGGACACAGGGCTGTCCTGTGTGCTAGAGGATGTTCATTGTTCATCACCATCCCTGGCCTTTACTCATTAGACATAAGTAACACACATCCGCCTATTTGTGACAACCAAAAATGTCTCCAGACATTTCCAATATCCCCCCTGGTAAGGCAAAACAACTCAGTTGAGAACTACTAGGTTAAGTTATCCAAATTATTGGTTTCCCAAACCATATACAGAAAATGATCATTAAAAGACCATGTGTCCATTCCATTTTTAGTCATCTCATATTTTTGCCCACTCATCAAAATTATATTAATATTTGAATCAGGGATCGCTAGAATCACAATTTTCTAATCTCTGAACAAGACTTATATTTTGTCTCTCCTATAATTATCACTACATAATTAAATTTTTCTCTATACCTTTTTCTCTTTTTTATTTCTATCATTTTATTTCTATTACTTTCCTTCTTCTTCCTATGGCAAAGTTTACTTAACATTACTATAGTACCTTATAACTGTTCAGAGCTCTTTCACAAAGAGTTAGTCATTGTCAATGGTTGTGAAGAAAGGAAGTTTGGAACTTTATTATTGACTAAACCTGGAAATGAGAAAGAAATAAAGAAGGTAATGTCGTAGTAGCTAAGGAAATACCCCATACTGGGAAACTGAAGGAAGGAGGGAGAGTAGCCTTCTTAATAGACACACTCCTTTTTTTTTTCTCTCTCTCTCTTTCTTTGAGAAGCTTGTTAAGGCTGCAGAAATAGAATGATTCATTTTTATATATAATTGATATTCTGTAAATGTAATTATGTTAGCAGTGAAAATATAATGGAATGCACTGGAACAACGCTAAGGCCTCCCAGGGTTAATATTGCTACAAATCATTTAACAAAATATAAATGCAGAGCAGTAACACAGCCAGGTCACCAGGTAAATAAGTTCCATCCCTATTTTCTCAAATCTTTTGACACATTTCAACCTAAGAACATCAGTATCCTTTCATCTAAAAAATTGTTTGAAATGTTTGATTTCAAGAGGAGACAAAGCACTTTTTGCCTTTCAAATGCCTTATTTAGACATTGAGTAGTTAATGTTTTTTTAGAATGATTAATCATTCTGCAAGATTTATAAAATTCTTATGAGAGGAAAAAAAAAGACCTTTAAGTTGGAAAATTCCTCTCAAAGGAATTCTAAATGTCGCAAAGAAAATACTGGGCCAATTTCTTTTTTTTTAATTCTCTCTGCATCATAGTGTATAACTCACATCTGGGTTGCAACAGAGAGGCCGTGACTGTTTATGGATCATCATTATCAGAGACAGAAAAATCTAACTGTAATGAAGTGAGGCCCAGGATAACTGAAATCGCAAGCAGATCTCCCTGAAGGAAGCCCTTGAATCTGGCCTCCCATCCAAGCCAAAGAAATAGAGCCAGACCATGAAAGCATTTTTGTGTGAATGCATAGCTCCCTCCTGCAAAGGGCTGCTTGTAAGAACAGTGACTTCGTAGTTAGTGCTTTCCCATCATTTTTGTCACCTTCTAGTCTGTTTCTGGAACAATTTTACAAGGTTAGACAAGATAAATGTTTTTCTGTTAACCTCCTTGTGAGCTGTAAAAAGTGTATTACAATCCTTTCACTGAAATGAAGGATTTATGGCTTCCTACTAGTAGTTTAGGTTTATGTTCTGAGCCTCAAGGCAAGATTTCAGAACCAGCTTCACTGCCCCCACAGCCTGTTCTTTCTACATATATTCCTACTGGCCTTGCTGAAAATCCAGTCCTGCCTAACAGAAAGTACTTCCAATTCTAGTGCCTGGGCCAGACTGGGAGGTTGCGAGAGACCTCTGTGGGAAGACCTGGATGAGTTAGAAGCAAGGACGGGAGAAGAGGGATTGGGGGAAGATGTGAAAGAATTCAAAAGCATTGTGTCAAACAGTTAAGCGTCCTATCCAGTTGCTCTAAAGGTCCTTCTTTCTTCCTCCAGACATCCAAGAAGAAATATTACATTAATTTGTTGTCTTTTCTTTTGAGCAAAAGCTCAAGAGGTCAGCCGCGACAGACAGTAAGATAAATCAATGTCTACAATTCTGCCAGCACTGGTATAGAGGTGTTAGGAACAAGAATAAAGTATAACAGCCATGCTGCCTATGGAGAATTCACCCACCTTTGATGGGTCCCCAGCATTGAATAGGCAGCTCTATTATTGTTTATTCAATTTTATCTATGGTTTGCATAATGGTATGATCCTGACAATTCTTCTGTTAATAACAAGCTAAACAAGGTTTTTCTCTCAGTAAATGTGTTTCCTGGTAAGAAACAAAACAAAATCTCAATGTACTTTCCATAAAATATCAAAAATCCAAAGAAAATTCTTAATTGACTCTGCACCCAATCCAATCGGAGTAATGGAATAGGTATCATCATTTCTTCTCCTTATTGCAGAGTATCTAAGAACATTTTAAAGAATATCAGTATTTCCTGGAAAATAAAGTGTTAATAGAAAGTGCTTGACAAATTTCTGATGGAATTTTATTTGCATTTATGGCTTATGATAGATTTTCTTTTTGATCTGGTGTTTATCATTTCTCCTAGAACTATAATTTTATCCTATTTGTCAAACACCAGATGTTTAAAATCAAATTACTTCTACAAATGCTATGTTTTTAAAAATTATATCTCATTGCAGTTCTAATTTGCTTTTTTGTAGTATTGGCAGTGAGACTGTGATTTTTTAAAATAGGTTTAAGAGCCATATCTAGTTCTTTTTCCCTCTGGTCATATTCCTTGTGCATTTCATTGTTTGGGTTTTTCTTTTTCCTTTTGTCTTGATTTGGAAGAACTGGTTATCTCATATACCAAGAAAGTTAACTATTTGTCTGTCTCAAACATCTGAAACACTTTTGTTCTCCTATTTTTTGTTTTGACTTTTTATGGTACATTTGTGAAACACAATTTTTTTAAAGTGATATGCTATTGAATTGCATATATTCTAATTAATAAACCAGATTTATCAATCCTTTATTTTATAGTTTCTACATATTACACCATACTCACAAATACTTTCCCATATTCCAATTATTTATTTTAATATTTTCTAATTTTTAAAAAATTTAAATCTTGTATATATCTGCAATCTATTTTGGAGTGAGCTGCAACTTTCTAAGAAATCCAAATTTATATTTATCTTGATAACTACTCATTATGGCAAATCCTTTTCTTCACCATCAATTTCACAATGTAAGACAATTTCTGTGTGAGTATTCAGCTAGATTTTATAGATCTGCTTGTTGTTCCTGCTCCAATATTCTGCTCATGTATTTGATAAACTTTCCTGAGTGCTTACTATGTTCCAGGCACTGTTCTTCTGTTTCAGGTACTAGAGATACAGCAACATTAAAAAAAAAGTTTTTTTAAAAAAATAATAATAGTAATGAAGAAGAATAAGAAGGTGGGAAAAGAGAAAAGGTAAAAGAAACAAACCATCTTGCTCCCTTGGGTTTGACATTCTAGTGGATAGAGATGATAAAATAAATAAATAAAAATATATTATATGATGATAATTGCTATGAATGTAGAGCAAAGCAGAAATCGGGGAGAGGGTGGACATTTTAATGCGTCGGTTGGCAAAGGCTTCATTGACAAAGGGGCATTTGAGTAGACACCTGAAAGACGTGAGAGAGTAAGTTATTGGATCTCTTGGGGAAGAAAATGAACAGTGAGTGATTGTGCGTTAAGGGGCTGTATGGAAAATAATGCAGCTGGAGTAGAGTGAGCAAGGGAACATAAAAGGGAAGGACTTGAGAGGGATAGAAGAATTTGGAAGGTGCTGGGTCATGCAGTAAATTGTGGCATTTTGGGAGAGTTTTGAGCAAAGAAATTATATGTTTTATGCTTTAAAAGCATTAATATGATTAGGGTGCTGAGAATAATTACACGGGATTAAAGTGCAGAAATTGAGCAACTAGCTAGAAGATTAACAATAACAGTAGCTTAGATCTGCGTAGTAGGGATGAAAGTAGTAAGAAGTGGCAATAAAATTGTTCATATATTTTGAAGGTAAAAATCAATGGGATTGGTTATTCTATTGAATGCTGGGTGCAATAAAAAGATAAATGTGAAAGATACACAATGTTCAACCAAATAATTTAACAAATGGAATTGCTATTAAGTAGACTAGGAGTACTATGGAAGAAGCAGGCTTAGAGAAATATATCAGAATGGATTTTTAGCAATTCTCACATCTGCACAACAGATGGGCAAATTAAAATGTTAAAAGCTACAACTAATTAGGACTGTTCACAAACATTCCAGTCTTCTTTCCAGGCATCTGGTAGTATTAGTCTTCCCTAGTCAGCTTGAAGTTATGCATGTCCAAGTGACTAGCTGTAGCCAATGAAAGTTAGTTATATGGAATATCCATCAACTGAAGCCTCCATCAACCTGAATCCCTGAAGAACTATACAAGCAAAGCTCTTCTATTGTCCTGTGTTAGACATGTAACCAGAACAAGAAATATTTTTTTAGTTAAATCATTTGAATTTTAATAAATTTTGTTTGGTTAAACCACTTAAATTTTAGAGATGTTTGTTAGTACGGCATATTCTTGCAAACACTACCTGCAATATACAGAATAACAAACATATTCTGATTGGTATAGAAATCAGAACCCAATGTGAAATACAGTCATAGCAAGGGGAGAAATGCCAGATGTAGGTGATGGGGAGGAAGGCAGCAAATCACACTGCCACGTGTGTTCCTATGCAACAATTTTGCATGTTCTTCACATGTACCCCAAAATGTAAAATGCAATAAAACAAATGGGAAAAAAAAAAAAAAACCATTAATACATAGAATTGCTTAGTAATCAAGTGGCAAGCAGCAAGGAAACTGTTATTTGAAGCTAGAAAGATTATAATCAATAGTACTTTTGGTAAAACTCTTTCCTGTAGTGACTTGGAAGGAAGAAGATGTATCTAAAAAGCCTGAAGCTTTCATAAAACAGATCAGAAAATAATGTTAGCATTGGGTGCTGATTGCAATTGGCTTCATTTGATAAGGTATTATGAAAAATAAATGAGTTCAGAAAAGAATTAGCTAACTTCAGCCACTTTCTTAGAAATAAAAATTGAATAGCAAAAATACACATATACACACAAAGCTGCTAATTTTCCTTTTTCAATTTGTCAAAGAGGAGCTTAAGAATGCCTTACAATGATAAGGCCAATTTAACTCAATAAGGATAAAATCAAGAGTATAGCTTTCAAACCCATTCTTATATCTCTAGCTAGATTATGAAGGCAAGAAGAGCAAGTGCAGCTAAAGGCTTAATGCTTACTTATTTCTTTCCATTGAAAACATGGTTTAAAGGAAAGAAAAAAAATCTAGGTAGGTCCCTAATTAACAGAGGGTGGAGATGGGTGGAAATCGAATAAAACTAATTAGTATGCCTAAAAATAAACTATGTGTGGTTCTTGGCATACAAAATTGTATGTAATCTAACAGATATGATGATATGTTTTAATACAGTTATACTACCAAAGAGACCACATACATAAACTGAAAAAGGCCAATGACTTAAAATGATTTTAGGTCTCCAACCTTCCACAGTTTTGAAGCAGACTGATAAAATTCCTCAGTACTCAATGGCAGACAACTTTCCCAGTGTCTGCTTTAGATTAAATCAAAGCGTAATGGAAAAGGAAGACTATTCTGAGCGGCAGAGCCAAGAACCATGGGGAGTAGTGAATGGGAAGCCCTCCCAATTGGAAGAATTGGGGTCCTATTAAGTAACATTTTTCACTGTCAGTGTAGGCCTGGCTGGATTTCAGAATTGCTATGTAGTGCTCTGTGTCTCGCACTCTTCCCCTTACTTAATGAGGATTTTGTTGTTGTTATCCTATCCCTCTCCCACCATTGTAAAATGGGTATATCAGAGATAGACAATTTTCATTTATATTTACATGTCTGCAGACTAAGCAGAGCCATGCCCACACCTGATGAGAAGATTATGGAGCACCATTCAGAGATGCTGGACTCGAAAATTGATTCAGTCATTGGATGGAACTTTTGGGTAAGAGGGAACCAAATATTTGTGGATCATAAAGGGCAGACTTTGGCAGTCACTAGGGCTATTCACAAGGGTTTGCATTCTCCTTCCTGACATGTGGAAGTGTTACACTTCAGTCTTTTTGAGGGTAGGCTTAGAAATATTGCACACTTTGACCAATAAAAAGTGATTTATGTCACTTCTAGATAGAAGCTTTAGTAAAGTGAGATTCCTCATTTATCTTTTCCTCTCTCTGCAATTATGAAAGTATATGACAAAATGGATCCTCCATTGTTTTGAGTTCTGGACTGACTATAATAAGCAGAGCCCTCCCACTAATCTGTGTTGGACTTATAAAGTGAGCAAGAAATAAACACTGTGTTAAGTCACTGAGATGTTGTAATTGCAACTGCAACATAACCTATCCTATCGTGACTCACGCAATGTTATTTTTGAGTGGAGTTTCTTTCAGAAGCCCAGAATTGACTGCTAGAGCCAAATACTAGACATAAAGTGACAACAACTACCAGGCCCATATCCTGAAGCAAATCACAAATAACTAGAGCAACACACAGTCTTAAAACTTGAGCAGACTTGCCACCCAGGAAGGCTGGCTGCTGACGGAGGCAACAGTAGGTAATTCTGTAAACAGCTGGAAGAGCTGAAGCTGCAACCAGATTTCTCATGTCAAAAACTGTGGAATAGGAGGCCCCCATAGGGTCCTCTGAAAATACACACCTGCCTTTCCTCAGAGCCAGCACAGCAAGGCTAACACAGAAAGTCAGTGTTATTCACAGAAAGAATGATGACTGACAGTAGTAGCCAGCTACAATGGTGATATAATATATTGTCCATCTTCTGCTCCCTGTTCCATTCACTGAAAGAGCTATATAGCATAAGAAGAGAGAAATGAGAGAAGAGTTATCCCAGGGGGATTTCAGGCCCAGCCTCCCTCCCCACAAGTAAAAAAAGGAATAAAAGAGGAGATCATGATCACTCTCCATTTCAGATCTACTGGGGAAAGAGGAGGGGTTAAAGTTTCAATCAGATAGGAAGTTAAGAGTCTTAAAATGGACTCACTTTAAATAATCTAAAGTGACCCAAGATCTGTCCAAGATGTCTAAGATGTTAATCTGTCCAAGATGTTAAGTTATTTAAAAAAAAGAGAGAGAGAGAGATTCATCTGAGTATGGTTTCAGTAAGTGACTGGAGAAAAACAGAATGGTTTCATATTCAATTCCCACTGAGTTTAGACTGTTGAAGAAACCAGTCACAGCTGTGACCCTGTTGGAAAACTGTTGTACGAAGATGAATGGGATGCTGAAAAAGATGAATGTGAGAAAACGGATGTGAAAGAACTAGGTTTGAAAGCATGTTCAGAATGCTTTGAATCTCCCAAGAAAATATAGAATGATACTCAAAAATTTGCGAAAGAAAAAAAAAGATGAGTGTAGTTTTTTTGCTCAAGAGATAGATTTCTCTCTCATTACTAGAAAAATACCAAAAATGGAGGAGCATGGAAAATGATTTTTGTTGCTCTTATCTCAGATCCTGAATTTCCCAAAAGGAAATCTCTTTTTAAACAAAAAGAACATGCAGTGACCAGGATGTCAGAGTACTTGGGTGTGAAAACATCCCTATAGCTCCACACCTTAACATGCCAGTTAAGACATCAGCTAATATGCTGGAGTAGACAGCAGGAATGCGGTACTCCTTTTGATGAACAAAGTAAATTATCAATAATTTAGTTCATTTTCCAAGAATGATATTCTCGCCCTAAGAAACATATGAACTATAGCTAGGACATATTACCAAATACTTCAGGAATGGTGGGTAGCCAATGGACTGTCTTAGGACCAAATCTTGATGCTCTTCATGCTGCCAAAGCCATTAGTACTTTAGTGACTTTGAAAGAATGGATGTCTCAGTGAACGTCTAGATGTGGTTGAACACCAGAGAGCAGGGTATGTCAGCCTTTTGGATAAACACCAGGAGGCTGGTTGAAAAGATGTCTGTATATATAAACTATAACAACAGACTGATCTGGAGGCTCTGGCTAGGGTACCTGCTATAGATAGAATGCTTGTGTCATGTGGGAAGAGCTTTCATGAATGAGACTAGTACCCTTATAAGGGGCTGAAAAGAGCAGAGTTCTTTTTGTCATATGAGGACATAGCAAAAAGATGACTGTCTGTGAACCCAAAACCCATGCCCTCACTGGACATGGAATCTCCAAGTGTCTTGATCTCAGACTTTGCAGCCCCCAGAACTGCGAAAAATAGATTTATGTTGTTCATATGCCAGCCAATCTATGGTAGTTTGTCACAGCAGCCTGAAAGGTCTAAGATAGTACATTTAGACTCAGAAAATGTGGATCAATCTCTTTAAAATAAGAGTAGGAGTACAATGTTTGGCAACTTAATTTGCTCTGAGATCAATCTGCCTAAAATCTGACACTTCTTTAATCTTCTTTCAACTACTAATGCTAAAAAAGGAAAGAGCAGAGAAAGAAAGTTATAGTTCACATCAAGATTTAAGAAACAGGTGTCAAATGGATTTCAGGGGAACTGGCCTGGTATGTGTAGAGCAAACAAGGCATTATCAGAACAGGTAAAAAGCCAAGGCAGCCACTTTGTCAGATTTTGGGAAGGCTGGTATAAACTCCTTTCCTGAGATTCCTTCTAAAATACACCGTATAAACAAATGTGCTCATTCATACATACAAATGAGCAAGTCCATCAAGCTGCCTGCTATGTGACTGAGCATTATGCAAAGCTACAAGGATTTACAGGAGGAGGTCTAAGTCTATAGTGGGCTACAAATAACACTGTACAACCACAAAACAGAAGGATTCAGAAATACCTATAGGAAGTTAGAGAAGGGCAAGTGCCCAGCTTTGCCTGTGGGGAAGGTACACGTTTTGTAGCAGGCTATACGCATCAACGTGACATCATCAAAGCATGAGAAAGTGTAAAAGCAAAGGCAGGCCTGTGGACTTTGAGAACTTCAAACCAGTTAGGGAGATAAATTGCCTGGTCCCACAAGAAAATAGTCTCTCATCCTGTTAGGAAAGAGGAAAAACTTGGAACTCTCCCTGGTGATGAAAACTTGGTAGACGAGGGGTTGTCTGTGATCTGACAGTGCCAGCCTTTCCTGGGTACAGGAAGAGCCTGCAGTGCTCACAGCCTGGATTCCTTTATCCAAGAAACCCATGTAGAAATGCAGAGTGTTATAAAATAAAAGAGAGTTTTCTTAGCCAAGTTGTTTACTCTTAGGCTGTTGAAGAAGTGAATGATATTTTATGAATTCCGGTTGGAAGATCACCCCAAACTGCTGTTCAAAATTAAATCCTACGTGGCTTTCTTTAAGGCAAAGAGAGCTTCTCAGTGTCTGGTGAAGCTGCAGATGCCTTGAGCAGTTCAACCAGGGGAAAGGGAAGAGCTCAGAGGATCCCTGGCCAAGTCTCCTGACCAGGTAAATTCCTAGAACTTCTGTCAAGGCCTCTGAAAGAATAGAACCTTCTCAGAAAGGAAAAACTAAGGTTAAATTGCCCACCAATAAAGCATGGAGGATAAAAGCCCTGTGAAGTTAGAGTAACACAAAATATTAAAATGTGACTTTTCTCCCAACTGAGTTTCACAGAGCAAATTCACATTTAAATATACATATATTGCATAAATATACCTCTAATCAAAGACTACTCTTTGATACAAAAATATTTCTTTAATACTTGGAAAATGTGGATTTAAAAAGACAAAAATCTCTGCAAAAATTTGCAGCTAAAACTTCGCTATTAATGACTAGTTCACATATCACCTCAACTGAAAGAGGCATCCTAATGGATCAGATAACATTAAATACCTCTTGAAACAAAAAGTATTGGAGCTGCTTGATGTTCGATATAGTTGCACTTATTACTCCAAATTCCATAATTTAAATGCCATCTATATATTCTGATGGCTCCTAGCCTCACCCCTGAGCTCAGTACATCCAATTGCCTACTTGATATCTCCACTTAACATCCAAGGGTCAGACTTGATATGCACAAATATCCTGCCCACTTGAATTATTCGCCTAAACTAATGAGATGTCCATTACTCAGTGGCTTAAGCAAGGAAGAATTTTAGGAATCACTTTTGATGGTGCCTGATCATTCATGCTTCATAAAAAGTCTATCCCAGTACTGTTGGCTGTGGGCACAAGATAAATTTCAATTTCATCCACGTTTCCCAAGTTCACTGTCTCATCCTAGTCCCCAACTACCTGTCCCTCCTCTGGACCACAGCAACAGCCTCCTAATTTGCTTCTCTTCTTCCTGACCTGCTGCTTTGTAACATCATCCGGTATGTGCCTACCACATAATGTTTTCTTTCAGTTCCTCTGGGTTTTTACTTTTTGTACTATCTTCTAACAATACTTTTCATTCCTCTCATCCTCTGCCTAAGTTCTACTTTGAGTTACAGAAGTATCACATGCCCAGGGAGATTCCAACAGACTCCTAATCTAGGCTAGATTCCCTTCATGTTACAGTCTCTGAAAAAGCCCAGTGAATTCCCTTCACAGCATTTATCCAAGCTTATCTGTTTTCTTAAATTATTTTTTTCCCTTATGTCCTACATTCTGTGTTACTTCGGCATGGTGTTAGCAAAGTGCTCAATAAATATTTATTGCATAAATGAGATGATACTGCTCCTCCTAGAGATCAACCTGGAAGAATGCTGCAAGGGAATTTAGAAACTGTCTATTCCAACCCCTTCATTTTAGGCGTATGGAAATCAGCACCTATCAAGTACCTCCCTCAAGGTTATGCAAATGGCCAAGTAACAAAACCAGAATTTCTGATTTTTAGCCTTTTCATCTCCTATAATGCCACTTAAGAGTGATGAATTTCAAACATTAATTTAACACTCATTCCCTTTTTTTTCAGCCATGAATTGAGTGCCTGCCATATTGACACTCGGACCACAATGAAGAAGATAGCCACTGACCCTGTGGAACTTTTAGCTAATGAAAATAAGTTCCTGAGTATCCATGTACTATTGGATGCTCAGCATTATTATCAGGATTCATTAAGATTTCATAGGAATTTAAGAATATTTTCTCAAGGAAAATTTCATTAGTCTTATTGAATTCAGGAAAATATTTCTTACTAAGTTTAGTGATATAAAACTACATGAAACTAAAAGTACCTTATGAAGACCAATAGCCAAGTTCATTTTTAATGTCTTTACCCTATAAATCAACAAAACTTACCAGTGAAAAGAGGAATATTGATCAATTACTTGAATGTTTTATTAAAATCAAATCTTTGGTATCACAGTGAAAAGTATTTAGTGTTTGGATGGTTTAATTTGTCTTTATCTGCATGGGTTTTTTGCTATTATTTACTTTAGTTTCTGGTTTGAGGTTTTTTATTTTTTTTATTTTTTGGTAAAGTCATCGTGTTCTCTCGGTCTTCTGTTTTCAACTATCAGGTTGCCAATTCAACTACTCACAAATCTCCCTGAAAAATATTTTGAAAATTTTTTGTTTATATCTTATTTTCTGACATTTGTCTTTCCTTTAAAAAAAATAATTGATAGACTTTGCAACATGACTCTTTTGCAAGAAAATATTACTAAAGAAATCGCTACTGTAGTTTTGTTTTTAACTTTTTAAATTGTAGAAAGAAGGCAATATACTATATTCTGAAATTTTTCAATTTTAATGACTGCTAATTCCATGAAAAGCAAAGTATTTATGTATTAGATGAATTTAAATAGGAATGAAGATTGTGTCTTCTGTTCTATGAATATTATATATTACATATATAGTAAAACTAATTACATATCTAAAGACTTTTACTAGGCAAGGTTATATTTACAAACAGCTAACAAAGTAAGATTTTTTATTTTCAGCTTTTTGGATTTAGTTCAAAAAAAAACTTTTTTGAACTAAATCCAAAAAGCTGAAGTGCGTGATACTAGAAATAGGAAGCATTGGTAGGTAGCGGGGATAGAGTGATAGAGGTAGATTTTTCAACAAACAAAAAAAGTTAACTAGATAGGAAGATTTACCTGCTTTTAAATAGAGAAGAAGAACCATGGACATTTAAAGTTGGGCAGGGGACATAAAACGCTCTATTCAATTTTCTCACCCAGGCCTCAGTTGGCCGACTTTAGCACATGCATTGCAGAATCCTCCTGTGGGAAACTCATATGAACTGCTTATTTAACATCTTTGGTGATATAATCCCTAAAAGTAGAAAGAAGCACAAAGATTCATGGGTGCGATGCTACTGGTGTCACAGCATCAAAAGGAACTAAGGAGGAAATCCAGCTGCTAGAATTTGAATCAGAAGAAAAAAAACACTGCAGGTTGTTTATGGAAGCACAGATGGCTAAAAGGAAAACAGCCTTCTCAGAGCCAGCTTGCCAGGAGAAACACTGGCAGGACACAGTTGCACTCTGTTAACATTTCCCTCCAATTTTAAGGAATCCTAATTTCACTGCTGGACAACGATATTTGACACTTTTCATATATGACTTGTATACAGATTACAGCAATAAAAGTTTAAATTGCAAAACATCTGGAGAGAGAAAAAAGCAGTCCTCCTAGCAGGAGGTCAGGGCCCACAATGACCTTTTGGAATTACAGAAGCTTAGGAATGGCCAAACATGGAAGGGACCGCCAAGCATGACAAACACATAATTTAAAAAGCATGGTCAGATTCAGGGTTATAAAAAAAATAAAATCATAGAAAAGGAATCCACTTGTAGATAATTTATGATAATCATTTATCAAAAATGAGATTAGGAGTTCACATTGCAGTTTAAATGAATAAAAAAACATTCTAGGAACAATTTGGACAAGTTTATATAATTGTTCATACAGAGGTACACAACTGAGTACACAGTTTAGTTTATATAATTCTATTTTGGTTTTAATCTGTTAAATTTTACACTGAAAGAAAAATTAACACAATAAAAATAATACATCATAACTTCATTGTGCTTCCTAACATAGGATAGATTTTCATATCACCAACAGCCTGATCCAGAGATAGCTACATAGATTGAGAAGAGAATAGGATTGAGATAATTCTTAAAGCTTTCTGTATTTATTTAACTTTCTAATTAGAGTTGCTTAAGAGCCCCAATCTCTGAGTGCAAGTACCCACACCTGTGTATACACATGCCATACCCATGCAGAGGCCAGGACAACATTCCAGCTGAGCACCAGGCACAAGAGGGTTTGCTTTCTGAAAGTGATTGTTTTTTCCAACTTCAATCTAAATATAAATAATGTAGAAAGATATAAAATGTAACCTACTCATCATGCTCTCCCAGTTTTATATTAAGAGAAGACTCAAATCAATCTGTATTACTTAACTATGTCAATACTACATTACTGAACTATGTTAATAAAATGTGTATCTGGAAAACTAGACACAAAAAATAGCTTCAGAAAATAAATAACAAAGTGAAAAATTAGAACATATACTTCCACATTGATTTTCAATGATGACGCAAATTCCTACTGCTCAGATTTTCTTTCAATGCATACATGAAATTATCTGTGAATCAGTTTTCTTTTCTTTGGCTTTACCTAGCAGTGAGCTCATTCATTCTCAAGTTCTATACTTGTGATGCCAAACATTCAAGTAAAGGCACATGCACATGCATATTCACTGTGGCACTGTTTACAATAGCAACGACCTGGAACCAACCCAAATGCCCACCAATGATAGACTGGACAAAGAAAATCTGGCACATATACACCATGAAATACTATGCAGCCATAAAAAACGATGAGTTCGTGTCCTTTGTTAGGCACATGGATGAACCTGGAAACCATCATTCTCAGAAAATTGACACAAGAACAGAAAACCAAATACCACATGTTCTCACTCATAGATGGGTGTTGAACAATGAGAACACGTGGACACAGAGATGGGAGCATCACACACTGCGGTCCTTTTGTGGGTGATAAGGGAGGGAAAGTGGGAGGGAGAGTGGGGAGGGATAACATGTCAGGAAATGTCAGGTATAGGTGATGGGGGGATGGAGGCAGCAAACCACCTTGCCATGAATGTACCTATGCAACAATCTTGCATGATCTGCACATGTACCCCAGAATCTAAAGTACAGTATAAAAAAAGAGACCAAATGATTTATTGGATCTTCCAGGGGTTACTCTATGCTCTTCAGTCTTCTCTCTGCCATATTCTTACCTTTCATGGCTTCATTTCCTCTTCTGAACTCAGGCAAAACACTACAGGGCAGTAATCTCAATGTGTATTGCAAATTATCAGTCAGCATCACCTGACTAAAGGGTCTGATAGTTCAACAAGAAGACTTGCAGCCTTTCAAACATATCACTTCGACCACCATCTAGGACAGCCATACTAGAGAAAGGCTAGATGCAATCAGACCTATCAGGAGGAAGTGATCATTGTCTAGGCAAGAGCTGCTGTGGTAACAGGGATGAAAACAATGAAAAATATTTAGGAGTTAAAAATGGCAGGATTTATGATGTGCTGAATGTTATGGAGTGGAATAGAGAGAGTGATGCAGTTTTGTTGGTGACAAGGGCAGGGACTTCAGAGAAAGAGGGGGTTAGAGCCTTGGCTTTGCAACTTGTCAACTATCTGACCTTGAGCAAGTTATTTTCCCTACCCTAAGCCTCAAGTTCTTCATCAGGAATAATGCTGACATCATAGGGTTGTTTGAGGGTTAAATTAGATCATATGTGATAGAGATTAGCACAGAGCTTGGCACACAGCAAGAGGTCATACATACTAGCAGGTTTACATTACTCCAGATTGCTGGCCTAAATGGGAAAAAAAAGGAAAGGAAAGGGAAAGGAAAAGGGAAAGAAAGGAAAGGGAAGGGGAGGGAGAGGGAGAGGGAGAGGGAAGAAAGGAGAGGGAGAGAGGGAGGAAAACAGAGGAATTTGGTGTGAACATGTTTTTGGAAATTAAATTCCAGATTATTCATTTTTAAAAAGTCATCTCTATTTCTTTTCTATGTTGTTTTGTAAAAAAATTATTATTGATGCATAATAATTGTACATGTGATAATACATTAATATGTAAAGATCAAATCAGGATAATTGAGATATTCATCTTCTTAAATGTTTGTCTTTTCTGTATGCTAGAAATATTTAACTTATTCCCCTCTATGTTTTGAAATGTACAATAGAGTTTTATAAACTACAGTCATCCTACTGATCTATCAAATACCAGTTATTTCTTCTAACTATTTATTTGTACCAATTAATCAGCCTGTCTTTGTCCACCCATCCCCTTTACCATTCCCAGGCTCTGGTAACAAGCAATCTACTCTTTATCTTCATGAGATCCACTTTTTCAACTCCCACATGCGTGTGAAAATGTGATACTTGTCTTTCTCTTCTTGGCTTATTTCACTTAGCATAATATTTCCAACTCCATCCATCTTGCTGTGAATGACAGGATTTCACTCTTTCTTATGGCTTAATATATCTCATTGTGTGTGTGTGTGTGTGTGTGTGTGTGTGTGTGTGTGTGTGTGTGTGTTTTATTCATTTATCCATTTGTAGAAACTTAGGTTGGTTTCTTATCTTGGCTACTGTGAATAAGCTGCAATAAATACTGGAGTGCAGATATCTCTTCAATATACTGATTCCTTTCTTTTGTATATATACTCAGCAGTGAAATGCTTTTAGTTTTTTAAGAAACCACTGCACTGTTTTCAATAGTGGCTGAACTAATTTACCTTCCCACCAACAGTGTACATGGGTTCCCCTTTCTTCATATCCTTACCAGCATCCATTACTCCCTGTCTATTTGATAAAAGCCATATTAACTGCAGATGGTATCTCACTGCAGATTTGATTTGCATTTTTCTGATGATTAATGATGTTAAGCATTTTTTCATATACCTGTTAGTCATTTATATATCTCCTTTTGAGAAATGTCTATTCAGGTCTTTTGTCCTGTTTCTAATTGGTTTGTTTTGTGTGGTTTGTATTTTGGTTTTGTTGTTGTTATTTTTGCTGTTGTTTGAGCTCCTTACATTCTGTTTATAAATTCCGTGTCAGATTGATAGTTTGCAAATATTTTCTCCAATTCTGGGAATTATCTTTTCACTTTGCTGACAGTTTCCTTTGCTATGCAAAAGCTTTCTAGCTTGATGTAATCCTAATTATCTATTTTAATTAGGTGCTGGAACCTTTGAGGTTTTACACAAAAAAATCTTTGCCCGAACCAATGTTGTGTAGCATTTCCCCAATGTTTTCCTCTAGTAGTTTCATAGTTTCAGATCTAAAATTTAAGTCTTTAATCGACTGTGATTTGTTTTTTATTTATGGTGAGATAGGAATCTAGTTTCATTCTTCTGCATATGGTTATCTAGTTTACCCAGTACTACTTACTGAAGAAACAATTCTGTTCCCATTGTATGTTCTTGGTGCCTTTGTCAAAAATGAGTTCACTAGAGGTATGTGGGTTTATATCTGGGTTCTTGCTTCTATTCAACTGGTCTACGTGTCTGTTGTTATGCCAGCACCATGCCAAGTCTGTGAAGAATGTCACTGGTATTTTGACAGAGATTGCATTGAATCTGTAAATAACCTTGGGTAGTAGTCTCATTTCAAAAATATTAATTTTTCCAAACCATGAGCATAAAATATATTTTTCTTTCTTGTGCCCTACTCAATTTCTTTCATTAGTGTTTTATAAATTTTCTTGTATACATGTTTCACTTTTTTGCTTAATTTATTCTTAGATATTTTATATCCTTTGCAGCTACTATAAGTGGAACTGATTTCTTGATTTCCTTTTCAGATTCTTCACTATTGACATATATAAATACTACTGAATTTTTTTGTCGATTTTATATCCAGCAACTTTACTGAATTTGCTTATTAGTTCTAACAGCTTTTGGTGGATAATTTAGGTTTTTCTAAGTATAGGATAATGTTGTCTGTCAAGAAGCCTAACTTGACTTCTTCCTTTCCAATTTGGATGCTCTTTATTTCTTTCTCTAATTGCTCTGATCAGGACTTCCAGTATTACATTGAATAACAGTGAGGAAAATGAGCATCCTTGTATTGTTTCAGATCTTAAAGGAAAGGCATTCAATTTTTCTCCATTAAATACAATCTTAGCTGTGGCTTGGTCATATATGCCCTTTATTATTTTAGGTATGTTCTTTCTATACCTAATTTATGAGGGTTTTCATCATAAAGGGAAGGTGAATTTTATTCAATGCTTTTTTATATCCGCATCTATTCAACTGATCATACGTTTTTTGTTGGTGGTGCTATTAATGTAATGTTTTTTTTTTAAATTTGTTTATGTTATAACATCCTTGTATCCCTGAGATGAAACCCATGTAATCATGGTTAATGATATTTTAAAAGTGCTGTCAAATTTGGTTTGCCAGTATTTTGTTTAGGAATGTTGCATTTGTGTTCATCAGGGATATTGGCCTGTAGTTTTCTCTTCTAGTTGTGTACTTGTCTGGTTTTGGTACCAGGACAATCCTGACCTCATAGAATGAGTTTGGAGTTATTCCCTCCACTTAAACTTTTTTGAAAAGTTTCAGTAGAATTGGTATTAGTTCTTTAAACTTTTGGTAGAATTCAGCAGTGAAGCCATCATTGCAAGACTTTATTACAGCTTCAACCTTATTACACATTAATTTGTTGAGGTTTTCCTTTTCTTCATGGTTCAATCTTGGTAGGTTATATGGATTCAGAAATTTATTCATTTCTTCTAGGGTTTCCCAGGGTCGTTGGCATAAAGTTGCTCATCATAGTCTCTAATGATTCTGTTTATTTCTGTGGTCTGAATTACTATGTTTCCCTTTTCATTTCTGATTCTATTTATTTGGATCTTCTCCCTTTTTTTCTTGGTCTAGCTAGAGGTTTGACTTTTTTATCTTTTCAAAAAACCAAATTTTGCTTCTGTTAGTCTTATACATTTATTCTAGTCTCAATTTTATTAATTTCTGTTTTTTATTATACCTTTCTTTCTACTAATTTTATGTTTGGTTTGTTCTTGCTTTTCTACTTCCTTGAGATGTATTCTTGAGTTTTTATTTGAAGACTTTCTGCTGTTTTGATGTAGTTACTTATTTCTATAAACTTACCTCAGTACTACTTTCACCATATCCTATAGATTTGGACATGTTGTAAATCCATTTTCATTTGTTTCAAGAAATTTTTTAATTTTCTTCTTACTTTCTTCATTGACACATTGGTTATTCAGAAACATGTGCTTAATTTCCATGGTTTTATGCAGCTTCTGAGGTTCCTCTTGTTATTCATTTTTAGTTTTATTCCAGTGTGGTCAGAAAAGATACTTGATATGATTTGCCTGTTTTTGAATTTTTTGGGACATCTTTAGTGGACTAAGAGAGTCTGTTCTAGAGAAAGTTGCATGTGTTGATAAAACAAATGTGTTGGATGAAAAGTTCTGCAAATAGAAGTTAGGCCTATTTGCTCTAGTGTGTAATTTAACTCCAAAGTTTCTTCATCAATTTTCTTTCTAGATGATCTGTTCATTATTGAGAGTGAGGTGTTGAGGTCCCTAATATTATTGTATTGCAGTCTATCTGTCCATTTAGATCTATGAATGCTTTAAATACTTGGGAGCTCCAGTGGTGGATCCATACATATTTGATTATTGTTACATCCACCTCATGAATTGACCCCTTTATCATTATATAGTAACCTTCTTTTTCTCTTTTTGTAAGTTTTGAGTTACAGTCTATTTTATCTAAGCATAATTACTCCTGCTCTTTATTGGTTTCCAGTTGCAAATAATATCATTTTTCATCCCTTCATTTTCTGTCTATTTGTGATTCTATAGAAGTGGGTTTCTTGTAGGTATCATATTGTTGGGTCATATTTCTTTTTTCATCTAGCCTTTATCCTTCTATACCTTTTAATTGCCTTTTAGTCCACTCACATTCAGTGTTATTACTGATATTAAGGACTTACTACTGCCATTTTGTTACTTGTTTTCTGGTTGTTTTGAAGCTCTTGTATTTTTTTATTCCTTTGTTTCTATTTTCTTTTATGGTTCCTTTCTTGTGTAGCTTAATTTATTGCTTGTTATTTTTAGTGGATCTATTATAGTGTTTTGCATTGTGGTTAACCTGAGGCTTACAAAGAAGTTCTTATCGATATAACAAATTATTTTAAAGAGATGACAACTTATCTTAGATCACAAAGAAAAGACAAGAAACAACAATGAAAAAAAAAAAAAACTCTGTACTTTAACTCCATCCTCCCCACATTCTGACTTTTTGTTGTCTCAATTTACATATTTTTATATTGCCTATCTCTTAACAGCTTGCTGTAGCTACTATTGTTTTTGATAGACTTGTCTTTTGGGCTTCATACTAAAATTATTAGTTAACTACATACCACAATTACAGTATTTGATTATTCTGGGCTTGCCCATGTATTTAACTTTATCATTGAATTTTATACCTTTAAATGTTTGCTTGTTTTGCATACTTATTGTTTTTTCACCTTCAGATTGAATAATTCTCTTTAGCATTTCTTGTCAGATGGCTTTAGTGGTAGTGAATTATCTGTTTTTGTCTGGGAAGAACTTTAACTCTCTTTCATATTTGAAGAATGGCTTTGCCAGGCACAGGAGTCTTGGGTGGTAACTTCTTACTTTCAGCACTGAAAATGTTGTTCCATGCCATCCTGGCCTAAGTAGTTGGGTCTTTTTTTTTTTTTTTTTTTTTTTAAGTCTGTTGCCACATGAATCGGAGCTTCTTTATACGGTATTTGTTTCTTTTTTCTTTCTACTTTTAGGTTACTTCCTTTGTCCTTGACCTTTAACAGTATGCTTATTATATGCCTTAAAGTAGTCTTATTTGAGTCAAATCTCTTTGGTGTTCTGTGCCCTTCTATCCTGGGCCTGGCTATTTAGATCTTTCTCACTTTTGGAATGTTTTGTGTTATTATTTATATGAATAAGCTTTGCTGTTACTGAACTCATTTTTGTACATCAACATTTCTTAAATTTGATCCTTTTAGGTAATTTTTTGTATCTCATATATAATCTTCATTTTTTTTGTTTTATTCCTCTGTATTTTAGAATAGCCTGTCTTCAAGCTCACTGATTCTTCTGCTGATCAGTTTTCTTGTAGATATCCTATAATAAATGTTTCAGCTCAGTAAATACATTCCTAAGTATAAGACTGTTTAATTTTTAAATTATTTTAATCTCTTTGTTAAATTTCTCTAAGTTTCTGAATTGATTTTTTTCTGTGGTATCCTGGAGATCACTGTTTCCTTAAAAGTGTGATCAGAGAACTCACATATCACTATCTCATTAGGGTCAATCAGAAATTTATTTTTGTCAGTTAGAGAAGTCATGGTTCCCTGTTTGCTATTGTTTCTTGTGGATATATGTCTATGTCTTTGCATTAAAGAATTATTTATGCCAGTCTTCTATGTTTGGCTCATTTTCGTTATTAATGAATATGTTTGCTTAGAGTTTCTTTGTAATTTACCTATCAAATATCATTTTTCTGGTAAGTTGCTGCCTTTTTCCAGCACTAGATGGCACCTTAAACCCAGGTTTGCCCCAGCTCTAGTAAATGATGAGAGCACTGAGTATCTCAAATGAGGGAGATTCTAAAGGGGTTATCTTGGCAGTGTGGGGAAGCTGACTAGGGGATCTTGCCCAATACATCTGTGGGAACAAATCTCCTGAACAGTGCTGCTGAACAGTCATTCTGATTTGGCATCTCCCTTGGCTGAATTACAGAGCAGAGTTTTCTGGGCTAGGAACTGTTGTCCAGCCTTCATTTATCTCTACCTATCTTCAGGAGTATCTCTTCCTTCAGGCACTCTTAATTGTTCCTGTGGGTTGAAACAGGAACATCTTGCCTGCCAAGGAACCTAGCATGTCAGGAAAACTGGTTGTTCACCTCAATTTCACTTTTTCTAGTGTAGAAACCATGATTTGGGAAGAAATTTTCTGCATCTTTGGTGCCAGATTTAGAGGAGGAGCATCACAGAATGGAAATCCCATCCTCTTATCATCTACTTGGAGATTTTTCACTTCTCTGTGACCCTGGGAAGTGTTTCCTTGTAAATGAGTTCTGGGATATTACTGGTGATAAATCTTGGTGCTACATATTTTTGGTTTTCTGTGGTGGGGAGTGTAGCCAACCTGTTTCTGTGCCATATTTTGGAAACAGAAGTCTCTATATCCATATTCTTCTTAATGGATTATCATATTTCCTACAGATGGTCTCTTTTCTATGAATTTCCATGTACCTCAGAGGATACTCCTTCTTTTTCCCACCCACATACTAACACATCCATCCATTTCTTGAGCAAAGTACTTATTCTTCAAGAACATGCTCTTAGGTTTCTCCTTTGTTTATCTGTTTCACCATCCCTGCTTCCTTATGCAGAATGAAGCACAGCCTCCTTTGTGCTGGAAGTATGTCTAATACTAACTGACACATACTCCCTCTTGCATGAATGTATTTACATGTCCATTTCTCCCAGAATGAGCTCCTTGAGGAACCATGTTATCAACCTCTCCATCCCCATTACCCAGCTTAGTACTTGGCATAAAGCAAGTGATCCACAACTTTATTTCTCTACAAAAGTATGCCCCATATATTAATGCAAGATATCTGAATGTCAGACATAAGTAATTGTATCCTATTCAATCACTTATGATTAGTAAGATTTACTAAGTCCCAGATATTACGACAGAGACCACAAGGTAAAACACATGTTGTCTGCCTTCAAGGAAGTGAGAAAACAATTAAAGAGCTAAGAAATAAACGCATGGAAGATTAAGTAACAGTAATACATATCAAGAAAAGTTCAGAGTAATACTAAAGCCATATCATAAGGCATAAGGTTATGCCCAACAAGTTAGTCACTGACACTAAGAACTACAAAAGTTCAGAAGATGACAAAATTCATTCCCATCTGCCACAGTTAGACATAACTTTACAGTAATGATAGGTTTTACATTATCTTAAAAAGTTTACCAAATTTGGATCTGTAGAACGGACTTACAGAGAGAAAATTCTCCTAGTGAATAGAGTAGTATGAGCCAAAGAAGAACAGCAATGAAAGGTGGGAAAATGAAAACAAGTTTCTGGGGATTGCAAAAAAAAAAAAAAAAAAGTCTGTTTAGATGGAGTAAAGCATTCGAGTATGCAGAGGAAGAGATGATAACCACATAGCTTAGAACCAGGCTTTGGGGTGCATTCAGTACTGGCAAGTCCAGAGGGTGAAGATAGGATGTTAAAATGGTTTAGTCAGACTGAATTGGCAGTGTTGAGCTTGGAAAGAAGAAGAGCAGCAAGATGGAAATCAACTTTTATTTATAGAGTTTGGTTTGTATCAAGTATTATGCTTTATGTACATTATTTTTTTAGTTACTGCAATTGTATAAGATGGCTGTAACAATCCTATTTTATTTTCCCAAGCTAGTAAATGACATTGTTAGGATTTGAGTCCAGAGTATTTAACTCCAAAAAATCTGTTCTGGATCAAGTGCATGCTGCTCCCAAGCTATGGTATAAAAAGAGGCTATGGAGATGGCCAGGAGGGGACAAGACACATGGGAAAGATGGAATAAAGAATTCGGTGACTCACTGAATGTGAGGGAGAGGAAGTTAAAAATAATTTCAAGCCTTCATGTCTAAGGGATGAGAAAATCATTATGTTAACATAAGGAAGGAAAGAAAAGGAATAGGTTTGGGAGCAGTAAAAAGATGCGTTCAACATTAAATAAGCTTCAGATGGTGGCAGGATATTTGAGTGGAAATGTCTGGTGGTTGGAGATTTTGAGAATAAGCTCTAGTTGTATTTTCCTCAGCTAGAATGGATATTGTAACACTGGCACCGCGATGGAAGATGAAAATGCTGATGGAAATCTAACCTCGACCTACAATCTCAAGATCTGTTCCTTCCCAAATTTTCTACAAGTTTGCTTGAAAATATGAATCAGTTTTTTAAATGTACATGATTATGAGGAGCTCATTCATTGTGGTTCAACAGAGCAGACATTTTTTTTAAACAACCAAGCCTTTCCTGCCATCTGATGCCAATTTGGGCTAAAATACCTTTTTTCCCCTAGCAAGTTAAAGTGTGAGAACATATGCTTTCCTCTGCCCGCACCCTGTCCACAGTACATCCTGTAAAATTCCATCCTTCAGCAGTTAACTTATAGCTTTAGAATGATACAAGTCTTAAAATAAAAGTTTGAGGGCTCAAGGAAAACAGTGAGTTCCTAATGTAAATATATCATGAAGCCAAACATTTCAGAAAATATTCAAGTTCCATAATTTTCCCTTTCTTAAAAGAGTCTTTAGAGAGCTATGGCTTGTTCTTTTCCATTAAAAAATATGAAGTTTGTGCAGTGATCATTTCCCCTAGGGTTGCAGATGTAGGCAAGCTGAACTTGGCCCTCCAAGAAAGATACACAAAGCTTAACCTTTCATTATACTGTGAAAAACTGAACTGTTTCCTAAGCAGGCTTTGTACTGTTGGAATAAATGGTAATACCAAATTTAATGTATGCCTGACACTGGGAAAAAAAGAAATTTTGAAACTTCAATAAATGTTTATTTATAAGTATGATCCAAAAGTAGATAGCATGGCATTATTCAGCAGCTAAAAGTTAGATGGCAAAATGAACCAAGCCATTTCTAAATGCATTCCATAACTTCAGAAAGAAAATGTGTGATGAATAAAATGTGTATGAATATCTCATATTCTGTCAAAACTGGTAATAATGAAGGCAGTAAGGAGAATGAAAATGTAATTTTAGTGTAGGTGGATTCAATGAGGAAAAATAATGTTTTTTGGATCCATAAATTACAGAGGTACACTAGGTATCTTTGTAGAGAAATAGAAGAAGAATATTCTTTTATTAACAGCAATACTCTGAGTATAGCTTACAGGGTAAAGAGAAGAGAAAAACAAGAGAAAACATGGAAACAGTAATGGAAGTTCATTTTAGCAGAGTGATTGACACCATGTAACTTATCCTAAGAGGTGACTGATAATATAAAATGGGGTTCTCTTCTGTAGGAATTTGGCATTGTTTGTTCACTACCTCTCCCATTTCTGAGCGTAAAATGTGTGTGGTGATAAATGTCCATGGTGATGCTTGAATGAGCAGGCTGTATCAAGTCCTATTCTGAAGAACTGTGTCTGTGAAACCCCAGCTAGCCTTTTAAAATCCCAGGATATACTAAGTTGCTTTTCCAAAGGATACTGATATTCTGTAACTAAAATTCCAGAATTCAGTTTGTTAAAGAAATACTAAGTTTAAAATCAATAATGTATACAGATGATTCAGGTTTGTGTGTTTGTTTTTAGGGTTTTTCATGAATTTTTATGAAAAGTGACCCTAGATCATGTATGCAGAACAAGTAGTATTGGAAAAGATCAAATGCCTGGCAATAGAGGAATGATCAGGCAAATTTTGTTATGTCATTTTGATGAAATCTTATTTAGTAATTAAAAATGACAATTATGAAAACTAAAATAAAAATTAAAACTTGTGATTTATTATTATTGCTGATAAACAAGAACACAACATCAGTTATAAGTAAGGAAAAATATAATTTTGCACAAAGGCTAAAAAGAAATATATCATGTGAAAACTATGGATGATTGTATAATAGATTTTTTTTTATTTATACTGATTTTAGTATTTTTATGTATCTCAAAATAATTTCTGAATATCTATTGTATTATACTATGTTTATATGTCTAACACAAAAATAGAAATTTTAAAATGAAACTATAGTTTATCTTTATTAAAGAGGCAATAAAACACAACATTTTACTGGATTCAAAGCCTGGCTCTGCCAATGTATTAATAGTGTAACCATGGGAAAGTCATGCAACCCTTCTGTGCCTCAATTCTCTGCTCCATAAAATGAAAATATTTAAAAAATGCAGTGTGTGATGCTCCCCTCCCTGTGCCCATGTGTTCTAATTGTTCAACACCTGCCTATGAGTGATAACATATGGTGTTTGGTTTTCTGTTCTTGTGTCAGCTTGCTGAGAATGATGTTTTCCAGATTCATCCATGTCCCTATGAAGGACACAAAGCCCTCGTTTTTTACAGCTGTGTAGAATGAACCTGATCATTGACAAGATCAAATGAGATTATTCATAAAAAGTCTTAGTAGAGTGGTTGGCATACAGGAAATTTCACTAAATGGCAGCCACTATTTCTAATATACAAAATGTAAAGCACACATGTACATATGTGTTACCTATATGTTTACATGTGTAAAGGACTCATATAGGCCTATCACACTCAACTCCGTAAGCAGGATCTATCACATAATAACCATAGAGCTGAACACAAGCACATATTATGTGCCAAGAATTCTGCTAGGAATCTTACAAAACATATATAACATATATTATATGTAACACATTAGATGTTCTATATTACAGCATTTCAGCCTTACAAAAATTCTAAGGCTTAAGAATCATTAGCCCAATCCTAAAGATGAGAAAAAGGAGTATCAAAAAGCTGAAATAACTTCCCAACATCACAGAGCTACTAAGAGGCAAGAACAAGGTTAGCAGACACATAGACCAAGCTCTCAGCTGCTGGCCACACTGCTTTAAATAAGTGAGAAATAAGAGACACTTGGCTCACATTTCAGCCCAGTACAAGCTTCGTCAGTCTGGTGACACTCAATAAAACAGGGTTCCAGTTATTCCTTCAATCATCTGTGAGGCTAAAGCCCTGCCGTGAAACGCTTCTGCTTGTCCTCTCAGTAGGAATTCTAGTCCTCCTCATCTCAGCTACCGGCAGCAAAGCCTATTGGGCTACCCTAAATTTGAGAAATGAGGATGAAGGTAGTGAAGTCATTTCAAACTTAAGTGAAAATAATTCCCCAGTAGAAAGGAATACAAAGAAAAGTCTTTGTCTGCAGATAAGTCATTTTAACTATTTAACATTGTCAATAAGTTTCTTCTTTACTGTTGGAACTCTTATAATTCTTTATTGTACTACTGTGTACTTTTGATCTTCAAGAAAGCAATTTAACATGCAATATTTCCAAGGTTATTTTTCTCCCTAAAACTTTTGTTCTGGGAGCCCCAATTAACACATCTGGAATGAGTGCTCCTGAGATCCCATTGTGGAGATGCTGATGTAGTGGAAAAAGCCCCTGCCAGGCATCAGGAGAATGTAGTTTTGGTCCCAGCCTTCCTTCCACACAGTGAGTGTGATCTTAGGTAACTGCTACAGGCCTTGGTTTCCTTCTATAAAATAAAGAAATGAAGTCTAATATGCTACTGTTGTGCAGAATGTTTTTTTGTGTCAAATGTGTGAAGAAATCTACCTACCCACATAATAACCCCACACCATAGTATGACTTTTAATGTCATCCCTCCACATGATTGGTTGGATGGAACCAGTGTTAACAAGAGTGAAGCCCATATTATTTGTTCTCTGCATAATACAGGAGGAATGTAAGAATTATAAAGATAATAACAGAAAATTTAGCAACCTAGCAGGTCTTCAGAAATATATTTTTATGCCACACTGCACACAAATGCCATGCTCAGAAAGCAATCCCAAGTGTTTTTATCATGGAATTTCTTACTTTGCTTACTCAGGCTTACATCCCATCACTCTCCAACACTTCCTCCCCTCCAGCCAAGCCAACCAACCTTACAAACAAAGCTCACTCCACTTACAATGTTTATTCCTCTATGTAAAGTTCTATTCTACTGCCCAGAATAGTGTATCTCACCTGAAACCTGAAGCTTTCCTTGGTTCAGGTGATTCTGAGTTTCTTGGGAATAAGAGCTCTGCCTTCTTGTATTTCCAGTTTCTTACATAGTGCTACACATATTGTAAAGATTAAATAACCCCAGGTCACTGTATTCATTCCTATCTCAAACTCCTTTTCTACTTCTGTAACCACACAGATATGCACTTAAAACTATAATAGGTTAAACATAATCATTTTTCGTGACTGTAAGTGATATCTCCAATAGCAGGCTAAAAGAGACTGTTTTACCCCTCATTTGTCATCATAGCTAGCATAATGTAATTCAAGTAGAAAGTTTTTCCTAAATACTTGTCTGTTTGCTTGTAGCATCTATTATTTTTCTTTTTTAAATATGTTTTACTTTTTACTATATTACCATCAAAGTTACATTTTAACAGACAATCACTGTAGAGTGGAACTTCTGCATTTAGGGAGACTAAATGTCTGCATGGCCATGCAGCCAAGTAACCAAAGCATGCCTAACTTTACATGCAACTAGATTAAAAATGACATCCTGGAGAGGATCCAAGATGGCTGAATAGGAACAACTCTCTGCAATAGGATTGCAGTTCCTAGCGAAAACACAGAGGGTGAGTGATCACCACATTTGAAATGAATTTTTACTGTCCGCTAACCAGGAGATTCCCAGGCAGAAAAGTGTCACAACTCTTGAGCGGGCACAGCTGGTCTCCGCACAAAAACTCACACAAATCCGGACACCATTTCAACTGGTGACTGGAACGCCTGAGAGACAGAGTCGCCCATTCAACAGAAAAAAAAAGGGGTCTGAGGCAGGAAACCAGGTGATCTGGCTTGGCTTGTCCCACCCCCACAAAGACCAGCAATCTGAAACACTCTGGATTGAGAGTTTCACAGCAAGCACATCTGGACCCTGGACAATCCAGCTCTGTGGGGGGAAAGATGTCCGCCATTACTGAGGCAGTCCACCACAACCAACGTAGCCCGTCATTACTGAGGCAGTCTACTATTATCAAGGCAGTCCACGATTACCAAGGCAGTCGCTATTAGGGAGGCAGTCCACCATTACCAAGGCAATCCACCATTACTGAGGCAGTCTGCCATTACAGAGAGAGTCCACCATTACTGAGGCAGTTCTAACTATACCCCTATAAACAAAACTGCAAGGAAGTTCACACAGCAGCTGGGCAGAGCCCACAGCAGCTCAGCAATGCCTCTGCTGGCAGACTGTGACTAGGTTACCTCCTCACTGGGCAGGGCATCTCTGAAAAAAGGCAGCAGAATGACAGGAACTTATAAATAAATTCCCACCTTCCTGGGACAGAGCACCTGAGGAAAAAAAAGGTGATTATGAGTTCCACTGCAGCAGACTTAAACGTACCTGCCCAGCAGCTCTGAATAGAACAATGGAGCTCACAGCTCAGCACTTGAGCTCCTATAAGGGACAGACTGTCTCCTCAAGCAGCTCCCCAACCCCTGTATAACCAAAAAGACACCTCATAAAGGAGAGCTAAGGCTGACATCTCGTGGGTATCCTTGTGGGAAAAGATAACAGAAGAAGAAACTGGCAGCAACTATTACTGTTCTGTAGCCATTGCAGGTGATCCCCAGGCAAGCAGGATCTGGAGTGGACCTCCAGCAGTCCTACAGCAGGGGGACATGACTGATAGAAGGAAACCTAAGAAACAAAAAGAAATAACTTCATTGGCAACAAAAAGGACATCCACTCAGAGAACCCATTTGAAAGTCAGCAACCACAAAGACCACAAGTAAATAAATCCTCAAAGATGGGAAGAAACCAGTGCAAAAAGGATGAAAATACCCCAAACCAGAACGCCTCTCCACCTCCAAGGGATCAGAAATCCTCACCAGCAAGGGAACAAAGCTGGGTGGAGAATGAGTCTAAAGAATTGACAGAAACAGGCTTCAGAAGATGGGTAATAACAAACTTCTCTGAGCTAAAAATCATGTTCTAACCCAAATCAAAGAAACTAAGAACCTTGAAAAAATGTTTGATGAAATGCTAACGAGAATAAACAGCTTAGAGAGGAATATAAATGAATTGATGGAGCTGAAAAACACAATACGAGAACTTCACAAAGCATACACAAGTTTCAATAGCTGAATCCACAAACAGAAGAAAGAATATCAGAGACTGAATATCAACTCAATGAAATAAAATGAGAAGGCAAGATTAGACAAAAAAGAGTAAAAAGAAATGAACAAAGCCTCCAAGAAGTATGGGATTATGTGAAAAGGCCTAATCTACATGTGATTAGTGTACCTGAATGTGACAAAGAAAATGAATCCAAGCTGGAAAACGCTTTTCAGGATATTATTCAGGAGAACCTCCCCAACCTAGCAAGGCAGGCCAACATTCAAGTCCAAGAAATACAGAGAACACCACAAAGATATTCCTCAACAAGAACAACCTCAAGACAAATAACTGTCAGATTCACCAGGGTTGAAATGAAGGACAAAACGCTAAGGGGATCCAGAGAAAGCTCAGGTTACCCAGAGAGGGAAGCCCATCAGACTCACAGCGGATCTCTCAGCAGAAACCCAAAAAGCCAGAAGAGAGTGGGGGCCAATATTCGACATCATTAAAGAAAACAACTTTCAACCCAGAATTTCATATCCAGCCAAACTAAGCTTCATAAGCAAAGGAGAAATAAAATCCTTTATGGACAAGCAGTTGCTCAGAGATTTCATTACCACTAGGCCTACTTTACAAGAGCTCCTGAAAGAAGCACTAAACATAGAAAGGAACAAACAGTACCAGCCACTCCAAAAACATACCAAATGGTAAACAGAATTGACACAATGAAGAAGCTGTGTCAACTAATGGGCAAAACAACCAGCTAGCATCAAAATGAGAGGAACAAATTCAAACATAACAAATTAACCTTAAATGTAAATGGGTTAAATGCCCCAATAAAAAGACACAGACTGGCAAATGGATAAAAAGTCAAAACCCATGGGTGTGCTGTAGCCACAAAACCCATCTCACATGCAAGTATACACATAGGCTCAAAATAAAGGGATGGAGGAAGATCTACCAAGAAAAAAAAAAAAAAAACACAGGAGTTTCAGATACAACAGACTTAAACCAACAAAGATCAACAGAAACAAAGAAGGGCATTACATAATGGTAAAAGGATCAGTGCAACAAGAAGAGCTAATGATCCTAAATATATAAGTGCCCAATACAGAAGCACCCAGATATATAAAGCAAGTTGTTAATGACCTACAAAGAGACTTAGACTCCCACACAATAAGAGTAGGGGACTTTAACATGCCACTGTCAATATTAGACAGATCGACGAGACAGAAAATTAACAAGGATATCCAGGACTAGAACTCAGACCTGGACCAAGCAAACCTAACAGACATTAACAGAACTCTCCACTCCAAATACACAGAATATACATTCTTCTCAGCACGACATTGTACCTACACTAAAACAGACCACAAAATTGGAAGTAAATTATTCCTCAGCAAATGCAAAAGAACAGAAATAATAACAAACAGTCTCTCAGGCCACAGTGCAATCAAATTAGAACTCAGAATTAAGAAACTAACTCAAAACCACACAACTTCATGGAAACTGAACAAGTGGCTCTTGAATGTTGACTGGATAAACAATGAAATGAAGGCAGAAATAAAGATGTTCTTCGAAACCAATGAGAATGAAGACACTGCATGCCAGAATCTCTGGGACACGCTTAAAGCAGTATCTAGAGGAAAATTTATAGCAACAAATGTCCACATGAGAATCAAGGAAAGATCTAAAATGAACACCCTATCATCAAAATTGAAAGAGCTAGGGGAGCAAGATTTAAAAAAACTGAAAAGCTAGCAGAAGATAAGAAATAACTAAGATCAGAGCAGAACTGAAGGAGATACAGGCACAAAAAAACTTTCAAAAAAATCAATAAATCCAGGAGCTGGTTTTTGAAAAGATCAACAAAATAAGCAGACCACTAGGCAGATTAATAAAAAAGAAAAGAGAGAAGAAATAAACAGATACAATAAAAAACGATAAAGAGGATATCACCACCGATTCCACAGAAATACAAACCATCATCAGAGATTACTACAAACAAGTCTATGCACATAAAGCAGGAAGCCTGGAAGAAATGGATAAATTCCTGGACACTTACACCCACCCAAGCCTAAGCCAGGAAGAAGTCAAAACCCTGAATAGATCAATAACAATGGCTTAAGTTGAGGCCACAATTAAGAGCTTGCTAAACAAAAAAAGCCCAGGTCCAGATGGGTTCATAGCTGAATTCTACCAGACATACGAAGAGGAACTGGTACCACTCCTCTAAAACTATTCCAAACAATCAAAAAAAGAGGGAATCCTCCCCAAATCTTTTTATGAGACCAACATCATCCTGATACCAAAACCCAGCAGAGACTCAACAAGCAAAGAAAGCTTCAGGCCAATATCCATCATGAACACAGATGCAAAAATCTTCAATAAAATACTGACAAGCCGATTGCAACAGCACATCAAAAAGCTTATCCATAATGATCAAGTAGGCTTCATCCCAGGGATGCAAGGCTGGTTCAACATACCCAAGTCTATCAACGTAATTCACCACATAAACAGAACCAAAGACAAAAACCACATGATTATCTCAATTGACACAGAGAAGGCCTTCGACAAAATTCAACAGCCCTTTATGCTAAAAACTCTCAATAAACTCAGTATCGATGGAACGTATCTCAAAATAATGAAAGCTATTTACACAAACCCACAGCCAATATCATACGAATGGGCAAAAGCTAGAAGCATTCCCTTTGAAATATGGCACTAGACAAGGATGCCCTCTCTCACCACTCCTATTCAATATAATATTGGAAGCCAGAGTAATCAGGCAAGAAAAAGAAATAAAGGGTATTCAATTAGGAAAGGAAGAAGTCAAATTGTCTCTATTTGCGACGATGTGGTTGAATACTTAGAAGAACCTATCGTCTCAGCCCAAAATTTCCTGAAACTGATAAGCAACTTCAGCAAAGTCTCAGGATACAAAATCAATGTGCAAAAATCACAAGCATTCCTATACACCAATAACAGACTTAAAGAGAGCCAAATCAAGAGTGAACTGCCTTTCACAATTGCTACAAAGAGAATAAAATACCTAGGAATACAAATAACAAAGAATGTAAAGGACCTCTTCAAGGAGAACTACAAACCACTGCTAAATGAAGTAAGAGAGGACACAAACAGATGGAGAAACTTTCCGAGCTCATGATTAGGAAGAACTGATATCATTAAAATGATCATACTGCCAAAAGTAATTTACAGATTCAATGCTATCCCCATCAAGCTACCAATGACCTTCTTCACAGAACTGGAAAAAACCACCTTAAACTTCATATGAAACCAAAAGAGAGCCCGCATAGCCAAGTCAATTCTAAGCAAAAAGAACAAAGCGGGAGGCATCACGCTGTACTTCAAACTATACTACAAGGCTACAGTAATCAAAACAGCATGTTTAGACCAAAACAGAGATATAGACCAATGGAACAGAACAGAGGCCTCAGGGGCAACACCACACACCTACAACCACCTGATCTTTGACAAACCAGACAAAAACAAGCAATGGGGAAAGGATTCCCTGTTTAATAAATGGTATTGGGAAAACCGACTACTATATGCAGAAAGCAGAAACTGAACCCCTTCCTGACACCTTACACTAAAATTAACTCCAGATGGATTAAAGATTTAAACATAAGACCTAACACCATAAAAACCTCAGAAGAAAACCTGGGCAAAACCATTTAGGACATAGGCATAGGCAAGGACTTCATGACTAAAACACCAAACATTAGCAACAAAAGCCAAAATAGACAAATGGGATCTAATTAAATTCCAGAGCTTCTGCACAGCAAAAGAAATAATCATTAGAGTGAACCAGCAACCAACAGAATGGGAAAAAATTTTTGCAGTCTACTCATCTGACAAAGGGTTAACATCCAGAAACTACAGAGAAGTAAAACAGATTTACAAGAAAAAAACAAACCCATCTAAAAGTGGGTGAAGGACATGAACAGTTTTCAAAAGAAGGTATTTATGAGGCCAAGAAACATATGAAAAAGTGCTCATCATAACTGGTCATTAGTGAAATGCAAATCAAAACTACATTGAGATACCATCTCATGCCAGTTAGAATGGCGATCATTAAAAAATCTGGAGACAACAGATGCTGGAGAGGATATGGAGAAATAGGAACAATTTTACACTGTTGGTAGGAGTGTAAATTAGTTCAACCATTGTGGAAGACAGTGTGGAGATTCCTCAAGGATTTAGAAATAGAAATTCCATTGACCCAGCAATCCCATTGCTGGGTATATATCCAAAGGATTATAAATCATTCTATTTTAAGGACACATTCACACGTATGTTCAGTGCAGCACTGTTTACAAAAGCAAAGACTTGAAACCAACACAAATGCCCATCAATGATAGGCTGGACAGAAATATGTGGTATGAATACACCATGGAATACTATGCAGCCATAAAAAATGATGAGTTTGTGTCCTTTGTAGGGACATTGATGAACCTGGAAACCATCATTCTCAGCACATTCTAACACAGGAACAGAGAATCAAGCACCACATGTTCTCACTCATAGGTGAGTTTTGAACAATAAGAACACATAGACACAGGGAGGGGAGCATTACACAGTGAGGTCTATGGTGGGGGGACAAGGGGAGAGACAGTGGGGGGTTAGAAGTTGGAGAGGCATAACACGGGGAGAAATGCCTGATATAGGTGATGGGGATGGAGGCAGTAAACCAGATTGCCATGTATGTACCTATGTAACAATCCTGCATATTCTTTACATGTACCCCAGAACCTAAAATGCAATTAAAATATATATATATATATATATATATATATATATGTAAAATTAAAAAAAAAAAATTCAAATGACATCCTGTTCTCAGTCCTGGATCTGGAAAAACACCTGTAACTTTTCCCAGTATCTTTCTCTCACAGCATCTCCAAGCCTCTCCCCAAGTTAGCTCCAGGACTTGGAAGAAACAAAGTGTAGTCCCTTAGCCTAAGTTGCTCAGATCCACAGTGGAAAAGTAAGTCACAGAGAGAGACTCTCTGCCTCTCTCATGTACTGAGACTTCACTCACTTTTATCAGCTAGATGCCATCATGGGGGCTGTTTGTTTTCGTTCTTCTCCCTGGGATCTGGGATGTCCTTCATGATTCCAGTAGATTCCCATTTTCCTTCTAGAATTAAAGCTCACACAGTTTATCTTTATACACTATATTGCTATTTCCAAGTGACTGAGGTACACTAAAAGCCTCTACTATATTAGGAGAAAAAGAACACTAGCCACTTTTAAAAGAACCATCATATTAGTAATATTGCTAGTTATCAAATGATAGTTATATGTAAGGACTTGGTGAGCACTTTATATACATTCTTTTATTTATACCTGATAATTAACTTTGTGAAAGATAATATCATCTCCATTTCTTAGACAAGAAATGTAAAGATCAATGGAGCTGATGATTTTCTCAAGGTCATGCAACTGCTAAATAAAGTGACTAGGTAATTTATTGTTAACCAGGATACATCTAAGTATGAGCAAAATTACTGAAATAATTACGATATATTCTTTATGAAACATTTATTAACTGACCATTGGTTTTATAAATTGGTAAACCTATAAAATGGTTTTATTCAAAAATTATTTTTAATAAAATATGAATTATAATTTTTAAAAAGACAAAAAACAAAAATATATTGATTAGCTGAATATTAAAAATAGCATATACTGATAACTATTGTTGATACATATTTCCATCCCTAAAGTATTTTTGAGAAATGTTTTCATTCTTTTAAAGTTTTTTTGTTTGCATTTTTTTTTTAATTGTACTTTAAGCTCTGGGGTATCTGTGCACATTCCGCAGCATTGTTGCATAGGTACACACATGCCATGGTGGTTTGCAGCCTCCATCCCCCCGTCACCTACGTCAGGCATTTCTCCCAGTGTTTTCCTTCCCAAGCCCCTCGCTGTCCCGCCCCTAGCCTCCCACCCCCCAACTTACCCCAGTGTGTGATGTTCCCCTCCCTATGCCCATGTGTTCTCATTGTTCAACACTCATCTGTGAGTGAGAACATGCGGTATTTGGTTTTCTGTTCTTGCGTCAATTTTCTGAGACTGATGGTTTCCAGATACATTCATGTCCCTGCAAAGAACATGAACTCATCGTTTTTTATGGCTGTATAGTATTCCATGGTGTGTATGTGCCACATTTTCCCTGTCCAGTCTATCATTGATGGGCATTTGGGTTGGTCCCAGGCCTTTGCTATTGTTAACAGTGCTACAATGAACATACCTGTGCATGTGTCTTTACAATAGAACGATTTATAATCCTTTGGGTATATACCCAGTAATGGGATTTCTGGGTCAAATGGAATTTCTATTTCTAAATCCTTGAGGAATCGCCAGACTGTCTTCCACAATGGTTGAACCAATTTACACTCCCACTAGAACTGTTCCTTTTTCTCCACATCCTCCCCAGCATCTGTTGTCTCCAGATTTTTTAATGAATGACATTCTAACTGGCATAAGATGGTACCTCAACGTGGTTTTAATTTGCATTTCTCCAATGACCAGTGATGATGAGCATTTTTTCATATGTTTGTTGGCTGCATAAATGTCTTCTTTGGAAAAGTGTCTGTTCATATCCTTTGCCCACTTTTTGATGGGGTTGTGTGTTTCTTTCCTGTAAATCTGCTTTGTTCTTCATTCTTTTTAAGTTTTCTATAAAATATACTGCAATATTCTTCAAGATTATATTGTATGACAAGTAAATTTGAAATTATAACACTTAATTTTCTACATACAATATACTTTTTAATTGAGAAACATACTTTCTAAAGGTTTGACGTACTCAGAAAAATACCTGCTAAATGAAAGTTATTCTCATTTCTATATTTTTATATTTTTGTGTTGAAATAGATTAATTTTGCAGCACAATAATTTCATTCAGAGTTCTCCACAGAACTTCATTTTGCACAAAAGTTATAAAAATATCTCTATAATTCTTTGAATACTTTTCCAAATTTAGACACTGCAAAATTGTAGGCCCTCTCAATTTCATTTCAATTCCAATACAGAATTTTTAAACTATCCAATTAAAATAGGAGTTTTATTAAAAGTTTATTTCCACAAGTGAGGATATTCTAAAATACCATTTTAGAATTTACAAATTAAATCTTGAATCCATCAGAGCTCATGTCATTTAATTTGATCATTTTCTTCTTTACTTTAGGTATATAAACATCATTGTTTTCCTGTTGCAAGCATTGATCTCAATAATTACAATTTGTTAAAAATCTTTGAAACCTTAAATTTTAACACCACATTTATTAAATATTTTCATTGAAGATTTCCAACAAATTTGAAAAAAAAAATGAGGCCTCATTTAAAGAACATATTTACAAAGAGTGTAATTCCATTGTAAATTAAGTGGGTTAAGTTGAAGCATTTTTTTAACATCTAATTATTGGTAGGCAACACAGGGAAACTTTTTTTTATTCAATGTCACTGTTTTCACAAAAGAATTATAGTTCAGTTATTCTAAATGTGTGTTTAAACAATTAGATGTTTGACAACCAATTCCAAACAGAGATCTTCTCTATACATTTTTGAATTTCATAAGAGTACTACGTACACTATGACAAGATACTCTACCAAAATCTGCATTCCTAGTGCTAGAGATTTTATACTCAGTGCTAAATTTTTTAATTGAGTTACAATAGGATACAAAGTTTTAGCTTCATTCTTAATGCCTACTACCAAAAATCCTTTGCAGAGCCAACTTCAGCGGAATCTGCAGACATCCTGAAATTTACTTTTATGTTACTATATAAAAGTTTGAATTTTACATTTATAGCAACTCAAAATTTTATTTGCTTAAAAATAAACCCAAAATGAAAAAAGGGCCATATACTGACCTTAGCATAGGTTTTTGCACATCTCCAGAGTTCACAAATTTGTTAATTATTTTTTAAACTTTTTGTAAGGAAAAATAATTTTAGATTCATTTTCATTTGAAGTTCAATCCAATTACTCTCTTCAGCAATGTTACCTTGTAAAATAACTAAAGTGTAAAAGCATATCAGTATTACAAGCATGAATGAACCAAACACACTTTCTATAAGAACTTGAAATAACTATGTCTACACAAAATAAGATGGAAGACTGCAAATTACAAGTCATAAGCTTGTGCTACTGATCAGATAAAAGTCATGTTTCTGAGAATTGGGTTGTTTTCAGCAATAAAATGTACTATTAGAAAGCAATCAAGTCAATAATTGCATAGATACCTTGTATATAACTCAGGAGACGTATTTTCACTCTGTAGGATATTCCATATTGATATTTTACATCACAAACTGTAATATAATCCTGTTACAAGCAATGGTCTTGAAAAAAATAAAATAAGGAATACACCCCAGTGATAGCACTGCCTCCTTACCCTTCTCTCAGCACAAATATTCCTTTGCCCACTTGCCAAACAGCTCCAAAACCTAAACGTGAACAGGTCAACTTTAAAGGCGCTCTCCTTGCTGTAGAATTAACTACAGCCTCCTTAACATGACACACAGCATCCTGCACCTTCAGACCCTGATTTCTTTTCCAGCTCCCTCTCTTTCTCATGTTGTGCCTCGTGGCAACCTTCCCACTATTCTGCCTTTGCATGTGCTGTTTCCTGTGCCTGCATCATTCTTTCCTATCTGCTCAGCCAGCTATTACCCAGTATTCAAGGCTCACATCAAATGGAACCTCTTCTTTGTAGAGAATTAAACACACCTTCATTTATTACACCCCTAATACCTTACACATAACATATTTTAAAAGTTATTTTTAGACAATGGGCTGTGCATCAAGGCAATACATTTCTAAGGGCAGGAATTTTTAATTATTAATTTTTGTCTCTTTAGTTACTGCTAGATCATTTCTTTTTACTTCAACTAAATAATTAAATACATGTTCTGTTTTTAGTTTACAAACTTTAACTGAGGGATTTCCGTAGATATGAACAAAACTGTCTCAGAGCGAAAGCTGATCACCAATAGATGATGTTAGTAATTGTGGCAGATTGTTACACATTTGGTTATTGTGCACTTCATTAGTTGATGTGCTTTCTATAGGTATGGGTTAACTGTTTCTCAAACATTACAAACTTTTTAAGGCACTGTAAGTACAGACATAGTAAGAATATTTAAAGTGACATTAAAAGGCAAATAAAAGCAGGGGAAAAAAAGCAGAAAAAGATAAAACTAACAGTGGAGATTAAAATGGTAAACGTTACACATACATAAAGGATGATTTGGTTGACAGTGGAAAAAACTGTAGAGAATAAAGAACAAGCTATGTATGCAAGAGTTGTAGTGTGCCTTTGTGGTGACAATAATTCAAATAATCAAAATGTTGAGTTCCATAAGGACAGATACAACGGGTAGGTTTTCAGCTTGGTTTGCCATACCTGGCACATAGTACTCTGCATTTATTTGTTGAATAAGTTAATGAACCAACCAGTCAACCAAAGTTGAGAAAATTGGCCATATAGAAAGATATTTTCATGCATATTTAGAGGATCAGCAGTAATCGGCCTTAAAGCCTGAGAGAGAAAACTTAAAGGCGGAACTAGATGAAAGTGCTACTGTTCATAATCTGTTACTACCCAGGGATAATTCACTGAGTTAAAGACCCTTTAACATCTTTTGAGAAAACGAGTATGTGGCAAGGTAGTACATGCCAAAACTACTGCTGCTAAGGAGCTCTACACCACATTAGTGAAAGGAGGCTATCTGCCTCACTGGTATCTCAATCTAGGAAAATAATAGATTTTTTTAAAGATGTCTAAAAAAATGTCAACAAGAATTAGAGTACTGTGTTGGTTTACAAATGAGCAGAAAAAAAAGTTACTCATCTTCATAAGTCTTCATGCCAGGGTAAAAGAGAGTGAGATCTTAGCCTTGCAGATCAATGGTATCTCAACTTTTTCAAGTACAAGATATCCTTTCCCATTACTCTGTCACCTTTGAGTAAATATTCAGTCATTCAAATTTTCTCTCATCTCCATGCTCACCTTCAAGGTGGATCTGGGTTAAAGATAAAAGTGAAGAAAGGTAGGTTTACAAGACTTCATTGTTGGGGAGGGACAACAAAAACGTCCTGGTCTCGTCCCGTGTCTTGGGGGTCTCTGTTCTCCATGCTGCTGTCCCTTGGTAGCCTCATAATTGGCACCCTGTTGGTCTTCAGGCAGCTGGTTTCTCTTGCTTGCATATCTTGCTGAGTCAGCCTACATTTGCTTATATTTGCACTGTTGGTCTCCTATGAGCTCCGTCTATAACTTCTATTCAGTCCCTGCCTGAACAAGTTTCCTTTTCCCAAGCCCTTGTGAAACATCATTTTGTTTTAACTAGAGTAAGTCTCTCTGGCAAGTTAACTAGTTAAACTCTTAACTATATACCCTTTCTCCCTCAGAGAATGTCAGAATTTCTACATCAGGGTCTGAGGTCAGCCTCGAGAATTCCCAGTCAAGCTTATTTATCTAGACATCTTCTTTGGCTACTGCTAAACTAATGTACATCATTACTATAATCCCACTATGTTATTTTTTTGAGACCAAAACTAAAGAAGTGTCTTTCTAGGTATCCAAAAGAGAGAGTGATCTCATATTCCTCAGCTTTAGACTTTAAGTTTAAGAACACAACTTGTTCCCTGATGTTTGGGGCCAAAGTAAGAAGTCCTGTCATATATTTGACCTCCAACTTCCTTTTCCCACAATCCCATGGGAAACACAGGTGGCTTCCTACTTCCTCTTTCTCTTTTAATAGAACTTTGTCTAGACCTTGCTCTACTACTTCTGGAGAAAAGACACTTGTCTCACTCTTAATTGCAAAGTGCTATCCTTTCTTTACAATGTGAGAAACTTGTGTTCTGCTTCAGCAATTGAAGTTCTTCATAAAGAAATTGGATCTTGCAAATATAAAGACAAGAATGTAATAGCTAAATTTCTTAAAAATATTATTCCCTAGAAGAAACCCTAGGAAATACCTTCAGGACATAGGCATGGGCAAGGACTTCATGACTAAAACATTAAAAGCAATGGCAACAAAAGCCAAAACTGACAAATGGGATCTAATTAAACCAAAGAGCTTCTGCACAGCAAAAGAAACTATCATTAGCGTGAACAGGCAACCTACAGAATGGGGAAAATATTGCAATCTATCCATCTGACAAAGGGCTAATAATATCCAGAATCTACAAAAAAACAAATTTATAAGAAGAAAACAAACAACCCTGTCAAAAAGTGGACAAAGGATATGAACAGATCCTTCTCAAATCAGGACATTTATGCAGCCAACAAACATATGAAAAAAAGCTCATCATTGAGTCAAAACCACAATGACATACCATCACATGCCAGTTAGAATGGTAATCATCAAAAAATTAGGAGACAACAGATGCTGGAGAGGATGTGAAGAAATAGGAACACTTTTACATTCTTGGTGGGAGTGTAAATTAGTTCAACCATTGTGGAAGACAGTGTGGTGATTCCTCAAGGATCTGGAACTACAAATACCATTTGACCCAGCAATCCCATTACTGGGCATATATCCAAAGGATTATAAATCATTCTATTGTAAAGGCACAGGCACACGTATGTTTATTGTGGCACTGTTCACAATAGCAAAGACTTGGAACCAACCCAAATGCCCATCAAAGATAGACTGGATAAATAAAATGTGGCACATATACACCATGGAATACTACGCAGCCATAAAAAAGGATGAGTTCATGTCCTTTGCAGGGACATGGATGAAGCTGAAAACCATCATTCTCAGCAAACTAACACAAGAACAGAAAACCAAGCACCACATGTTCTCACTCGTAAGTGGGTATTGAACAATGAGAACACATGGAAACATGGAGGGTAACATCACACACTAGGGTCTCTGGGCGGGGGTGGCTACAGGAGGGATGGCATTAAGAGAAATGCCTAATGTAGATGATACGGTGATGAATGCAGCAAACCACCATGGCATGTGTATACCTATGTAACAAACCTACACATTGTGCTCATGTACCCCATAACTTAAATTATAATTAAAAAAAGAATATAAAAAAAGTTATTCCCATTTTTTCCAGTTTTAAAGCTCAAGGAGCAATTTTTACTCCTATTTGGTATCTGTTTATAGAAGAAATTTTGGTAGCCTGTTTACAGAAGAAATCTTCCTATAGCTAGGGAAAAATTATTTTTGAGAAAAGTAGTGAGCATATGAATTATTTACACGTATGTAAATGCTCATGATTCGAGTAATATATAATATAAATAATATTCTGTTGATTACTATAACACCACAAAACTATAAATTTGGCCATCTTTAAATGAGCTCTATTAGCTAAATGTAAAGAAATAAGGAACTTTCACAACCTGAGTTATATGTCAATTTTAACATTTAGATGGAGAGATACATGCACATTAATAACCTATCCCATTTGGTAAACATTTACAATACATTAGCATCTCAGAGAGGAGTAATGAGTTATATTAATGTTATTATTATTTGGTTTTTTTTTTTTTTTGGAGACTGGGTCTCACTCTATCATCCAGGCTAGAGTGCTGGAGTGCAGTGATGCAATCTTGGCTCACTGCAACCTCCACCTCCCAGGTTCAAGCAATTCTCATGCCTCAGCCTCCAGAGTAGCAGGATTACAGGTACCTGCCACCATGCCTGGCTAATTTTCATATTTTATTAGAGATGGGGTTTCACCATGTTGGCCAGGCTGGTCTCAAAATCCTGACCTCAAGTGATCTGCCTGCTTCGGCCTCCCAAAGTTCTGGGATTACAGGCATGAGCCACTGTGCCTGGCCATGAGTTATATTACTATTAATAAATCATTTGAAATAACAAAATTCCTATGTTCATCCAACACTAAAAAAGATTAACCCAACAGGGAAAAAAGCATAACTGATTATATATTTTGTCTGTAGGTCTTGGAAGCTATAGATTCCATATTTACATTTCTAAATAAAAGCTTTTCATATTTCTCTATTTTATTTTCCTTGTCTATATGGTACAATGTATGTATAAGATACTTTTAAATAAAAAAAATAGGCTTCTACTGTCACAAACACACTCTCTCTTTTGGGGATGCAAAAGATTGACTTTCACCATCTCATCAATAATGCCTGTTTACTCCTTTCTGAGCCTGTTTCACATTCACTCTTGAGTGCAACGCTAAAGGCTCAAGACGTAAAGTTGATTGAAACACAAGGAGTACATTTAGTTTGAAAATAGAAAATATAATTATAAAAGAATTTTAATGTAAAGGAGCTAATAGTGACAACGGTATGACACCCCTCACTGATTATTGCTCTGATAAGCATCTGTTCAGTGCTCAGATGCAGGGCAGAGGGCACTATGCCCTGGGGGAGAGAACCCATTATTTGAGGTCTGACAAGTCTGTGGGTTCTCTGTTCCCGCAACTTACTAGAAGGAAGAACTTGGGCAAGTTAATTAATGTCTATAGGTTTGCTTGCTTGTCTACAAAATGGAATAACAACACTCAACAGATTGGTGTAAGGATTAAATGTGATGTCAAGGTCAAAGGCTCATCACAGTGACGGGCATAGATACACTGTTTCTCTCTCCAAAGACCCCATACAGGTTATGTGAGCCATGCTGCCTTTTTCCAGAGCCATATGTGGCCCTCTGAATTTACTCACTTTTATTAAGAGCACTGTATCACTCATTTGTTCTAGAATATATTTCTTGATGTATGGGGGTTGAGAGAAAGAAGGGCCAGAAAAAACAGGATAGTGTGGGCTATGGAGAATTCGCTGGTTTATGACAGAGAATCTAGGTTCAAGAATTATATACAACATATTACAATGTGTATTTCCATGTGATATACCTAGTAGCCACACACATAATTCTCACTTTATCTTATTTTACAGTACTTTATGAGTTAAAAACTTCAGTCTGTTAAACTATTTTAGATGAAGATTTTGAATTTATTTTGCCCTTTCCCCTGCATGTTTTACATGGAATCTGTTCATTTCTGTTTTTCCCATCTTGAGACTTAGTGAATTCAGCAAGCAAATTTGGTTTCTTGAATCTTCTTGTTAACATTTGGTTTAATCATGTAAAAATGTTAGAAAAAAAATCACTGCATGGAAATATCTATAGTCTTTAACATTAATTATCAAACAAAAACTACTCCATTGGCTAATACATATAACTTTTCACCAGGCCCCAAAAATGATACACTTGTAAAATTATAGACAAGTAACATTTGAATCAATTGAATAAAATTCACCTTAATAAAAACTAAATCCAGTTGACAACAAAGATCTGGAATCTGGAGCCCAGAATAACAGCAGTGATTGCCATTTGAGAATGTCACTCATTTTTCCTCAAAGTGGTGGTTTTACCACCCACTATCTGACCTTCTACATACAATTCTAGCAAGCTCACTTAAAATTTTTTAAGAAGGAGATAAATGCATGTTCCCTTGGTTTTAATAATATTTTTAGAATTCTGGCACTTTCTTCATTATAATATAAATCAGTTTCTAAGAAGTGTGTGTGAGAGACAGAGACAAAAAGAGATTAAAACTACCTAGAACAAAAGATCTTGAAAGATGCAGTGTTAACTGTTAACAGTGCCGTGTTCAACTCTCAGGAGTGAGATTACATACGGAGAATTTTTTATTCTATATACTCCTACGCTCTTTGCGTTTTCACCACAAATACTACGTTTATAATTTTTAATTAAGGAAAAATATTTCATTATGCACATAATATAACAAAGCATAGCAAATTACATTTAAGGCTTTTTCCTTCAAGTTTCCCCATCTCGGAAAAGAAAACCATCATTAGCTTTTTTGCTTAGGTACAAAACCTAAGACTTGTATTTGCTTTCTTTTTCCTTTACTCAGAACTTCCAGTCTATCAGCAAAATCTGTTGGCTCTGCCCTCAGAACATATCCCGAATCAAACAACTTCCCACCTACCCCAACAGCAGCCTTGTCCAAGCTACATTCTCCTCTCATATGGGCTCCTACACGCGCCTATTAATCCATCTCCAGCTTCTGTTCCAGCTCTCCAGAGTCAGTGGTTCATGCTGCAGATTGCTCTTCTTTAAACCTAAGTCACTCGTGTAAATTACCTGCTCAAAAACCTGTCCACACTATACTCAGAACAAAGTCTAACCCCCGCATCACCACATGGTCTAATCTCTTGATTTGTTTTGTTTTTTCTAGTCCTACCTTCTACTACTCTCTCTCTCTTCCTTTCATTCTGCCTGCCTGCTGTTCATCAAACACACCAAAGCCTTTCTAGCATTGACATGCTTGTTTCATTTGCTAGGTTTTGCATATTAAAAAACACATACTAGATGGCTTAAACAACAGAAATATGTTTATGCACAGTTCTGGAGGTTGGGAGTCCAAGGTGAGGGTATCAGTCAGCAGGTTTGATTTCTTCTCCCTCTTCCACTTGCAGATGGCCACCTTCTCTCTGGGTCCTCACATTGGTCTTTGTTCTGTGCCCACACATTATCTGTGCCAAGATTTTCTCCTCTTACAAGGACATTAATTATATTGAATGAGGGATCAGTTATACGAACTCATTGTACCTTAACTAGCCTATCTCTAAAGGCCTCATACAGGTTATGTGAGCCCTGTACAGTCACATTCTGAGGTACCAGGATTAGGATTTAAATGTATGCATTTGGAGGAACACAATTCATCCCATAAGAATGTTACTTCCTCTAGCTAAAATATTATTTTCTAAGAACTTTCATGGTTCATTTTTTTCATATCATCTGATCTTCTGCTCAAATGTCCTCTCCTCAAACAAGCTGTCTTCTCTACCAATTAATGAAAGGATATATATCCTCTTCATTCTGTCTTATTATGCTTTCATTTTCTTCATAGCACCTCAATCACTTTGTAGCACTGTAATTTTTTACATTGTTTGTGTCTTTATCACACTTCCAGCACACCTACTCATGAGCATGCACACACATACACACATAAACAAACACACAAACACACACGGATACTCAGGCTTTATGAAGGCAGGGGTTTTCAACTTTCTTATTGTTGTAGCCCCAGTATGTAGAATTATACCAAGAGCACTGTAGAAACTCAAAAAAATTAACTTAATTAATAATATTTTACAGATTTTTCAAAGAAATATCATGGAGGCCCCGGGTAAAAAAACAATTAGGCCAGGGGTAGTGGCTCATGCCCGATATCCCAGCCCTTTGGGAGGCTGAGGTGGGCAAATTACCTGAGGTCAGGTATTTGAGACCAGCCTGACCAACATGGTGAAACCCCATCTCTACTAAAAATATAAAAAATTAGTTGGGCATTGTGGCAATCACCTGTAATTGCAGTTACTTGAGAGGCTGAGGCAGGAGAATCACTTGAACCCAGGAGGCAGAGGTTGCAATGAGCTGAGATCGCACCACTGCACTCCCGCCTGGGTGAGACAGAGGCTCCATCTCAAAAAATAATAATTAAATAATTCCTTACATGAACCATGCACAAAAATGAGTATGGAAACATATTATTAATGGACATACTCACTAAATTTACTGTTTGCTGCTTTTGACTATTTAACAACTAATTTAACATAATGTGTTTCACCATGATTGATGTCATTTATTAATTATGAACTGAGCTAAACTAGCTGTTCTCAATCAATCAGGGGTGATTCTGTTCCCCAGGGAGACAAATTTAGTTATCACAGCTAGACTAAGAGTGCTAGTGGCATCTAGCAGGCAGCTGCCAGGGATGCTGTTAAACATCATACAATTCAAAGGACAGCCTCTCACAATTATTTGGCCCGAATGTCTGTAGTATTGAGGTTGAAAAGTACTGCTCTAAAGAAGTTTACACGAAAATAATAGAGAATCTTTGACTAGTTTACCCCTAATTCATCCTATGACATTGTTGCCATAAAAGGTAAACTCTATATAATAAAATATCACTATGTCTTTTTGTTAAGTCCTATTTTTAGCGAGCCCCAGACAAAATTACAGATTATTTAACTTTACCTTTGGGAAGCTTTAGGAAGCTTTTTACTTTTCCTCTTCTGCCTCATTCCTCTTTCTCTTTTGATATTTCTTTTTCTTTTTTTCTTTTTTTCTTTTTTTTTTTTCATTTTTAGAGATAAGAGTTTTGCTCTGTTGCCCAGGCTGGAGTGCAGTCACATGATCTCAGCTCACTACAGCCTCTGCCTCCTGAGTTCAAGTGATTCTCCTGCCTCAGCCTCCCGAGTAGCTGGTATTGCAGGCGCCCACCACCACGCCCTGTTAATTTTTGTATTTTTAGTGAGATGGGATTTCCCCATGTGAGCCAGGCTGGTTTCAAACTCCTCACCTCAGGTGATCCACCCACCTTGGCCTCTCAAAGTGCTGGGATTACGGGCATGAGCAACCACCACGCCCAGCCGATATTTCTTTATCCCCATCAGCCTGATCCCTTAAAAGCCAGAATGTCCCCACACCCAACTCCATTCCCCTGGGTTTAGAGCTTTTTCTAAACACCACACTGGGGTCTATCCTTGCCCAGGGTAAGCTCCAGATTTCTCACCAAGTTTTGTCACTTGCTCATGTCATTCACAATGCTGGAATTCTATGAACAACTCATGAAAAAATTTTAGCAAGAAAACACATAGAGTTCTATATTTAAGCTTTATCAACTGAAATCCACCAGGATAGGATCGGGGAGATTTAGCCAAGGTTCATGTTGAAAAGATCTGGGATATTTTATTAATCCCTGCCTCCCTGCTGAACATGAACCAAAACTGTACTGAAAGCTTTATGCCCCAATCCAAGAACAAAATGGACCAACCATAAACTAGCTGATCAACAACTCAAAATATATAAGAAAGAATTTTGAATCCACAATAGTAGTGTAAGAACCCATTTCTAGGAGTACATTGACAAATTACTATATTCAGAGGAATCACTAAAATGGCTGGGAAATTCAAAGTCATGTGTTTTAAATGGAACAACTAAAAAAAAAATTGAAATGCTGGTGCAACAGAAAGCTTAGGATAAACAGAATAATAATCCTTAAATGTATATGCAATGGCTACTAAAAAAGTAACAAAAATTATTTCATTTACTTTTGAGGAAAGAAGAGCTAATACTACTGAGTTGAAGGTATAGCATTGCAGGGACTGAGTTAGGCTCCACATGGAAGAATTTTGTGTCATCTTGGCAAAAACCATTGCCGCACAAGTTGTATGTTTCTTATTACTAGGAAAATACAAGCAGAGACCATGGTCTGCTTCTCAGTGATACTACAGAAGGAATTCCTATTTTAGGTAGAAAGGTAGACTAGAAATCAGTTTGTGACCTTCAAATTCTAGGGTTCTATTAGTCTAGCCATTCTTATTTTAAAAACAAAATATTTAACTATTCTCACTCCCCTCAAAAAGTGCCATAAGATTTATTTTCTCTTTACTTTCAATACCCATAAGAAAATAAAGAAATGCAACGTATCAGTGTATTGTCTACCACATTTCAAACACTAAAAGATCATGAGATTAAATACGTACCCTAATTTGAAGTTATAATAAAACTTGATGTCACTTTTTCTAACATGTAAATATAATTTACTTTAGGCATTAGGGTAAGAATCCATATAATCTTTAGCAGGACAATGCCGCTCTACTCATCTCTTTTTAATTTAAATGCTTTCTTAGATATATTTTTCAGGTAGGTGTGAAATTTTTCTTTATACTTTTTAAGAGTTATTAAGACATAATAGAAAAAGCAATTAATTAGATACAAAGAGATATAGGTTCCTAGTTCTGGCCACTAATGACTTGCCTCTGTCCAGCTAAGTAGTCTGTTGATCTCGTTTTTCTCAGCCTTAAAATTAGAGTTTGGACTAGATGATCTCTAAGATTTTTCTCACCTCTTAATTGTTATGACCCTATTACTTGACATCATAGGTAAATTTACTATCAAAGCTGCTGGTGTAAGTCTTCAAGACGTCCAAAATTTATAAAAAAAAGAGAAGCCAGGAAATCATAGGAAAGGGACTGACCATGCCATACTTTGGTGTTTCGTGTTATTATTGACATTTAGAGGTTTCAGTAGTACTGTGGTACCCCAATCGAATAAGAGAAGTCACAGATTTTGGGGGGTTAATTACTCACCCAGTTTGTTATGATGGAATCAAAAAGGAGGATGGAATGCACACATAAATAAAATCAAGGAAAATAAACCCATGTCATATTTCTTCATTTTCTTTTGTTCCATTTGGCCCAGACACCCACTACCTTGCAGTGGTTGAGAAGAGCTGGATTTCTTTGCCAAGGGTGAAGAAGCCATTCTGAAATATCTATGGAAGCCTAAATGTCAAGCCACTATGATGATTAATATTTGTTAGAGCTCTGATTGGTGTTTCACACTTGGATTTCTTTAATGCCACATCAGTGTGACTGTAAATGGTAGCCAAAGCCAATACTAGTGACTAGTAGACTAGGGAAATAGAAGAAGTCGAGAGAGATCCAAGATGGCTGATCACTAGCAGCTTGGGATTGTAGCTCCCAGTGAAAACGCAGAGAATGAGAGGACACCACACTTTCAGATGAATTTTTGTTGCTCACACACCAGGAGATTTCCAGCAGAGGAGCCCCACGGGTCGCCAGCAGGACTCTTGTGGCTGGCGAGGCAGTTTTGCTGCTGCCTTGATGCAGTGGTTCTTGGCGCAGAGTCAGAAAAGCACCATCAATCATAACATCGCTGTTTTGGCCGGTGCAGTGGGTTGCTCAGATTTTAGCGCTGAGAATCAACAAGTTGGACATCCACTCAGAAACCCAATTATAATGACAGTAATTATAAAGACCACAGACAGATAAATTTATAACAAAGGGAAGAAAACAGCCTAAAAAGGCTGAGAATACCCAAAATCAGAATGCCTCTCCCTCTACAGGGGATCACAGTTCCTATCAGCAATGGAACAAGGCCTGATGGAGAATGAGTGCATTCCATTAACAGAAACAGGCTTCAAAAGGTGGCTGATAAGAAACTTCTGTGAATTAAAAGAACTTGTTCTAACCCAATGCAAAGAAACTAAGAACTTTGAAAAAAGGTTTGACGAAATGTTAACAAGAATACACAATTTAGAGAGGAATATAAGTGAATTAATCAAGCTGAAAAACACAACACGAGAACTTCGCAAACTATGCACAAGTTTTAACAGCTGAATCGATCAAGCAGAAGAAAAGGTATCAGAAGTCAAAGACTAACTTAATGAAATAAGACGAGAAGACAAGATTAGAGAAAAAAGGATAAAAAGGAACTAGCAAAGTCTCCAAGAAATATAGGACTATGTGAAAAGGCCTAGTCTATGCTTGATAGGTGTACCTGAATATGATGAAGAGAATCAATCCAAGCTGGAAAATACGCTTCAGGATATTATTCAGGAAAACTTTCCTAACCTAGGAAGGCAGGACAATATTCAACTCCAGGTAATACAGAGAACACCACAAAGATATTCCTCAAGAAGACCAACCTCAAGGCACATAATTGCCAGATTCACCAGGGTTGAAATGAAGGAGAAAATACTGAGGGCAGCCAGAGAGAAAGGTCAGGTTACCCATAAAGGGAAGCCCATCAGACTCACAGCAGATCTCTCAGCAGAAACCCTACAAGACAGAAGAGAGTGGGGACCAATATTCAACATCCTTAAAGAAAAGAACTTTCAACCCAGGATTTTATATCCAGCCAAACTAAGCTTCATAAGCGAAGGAAAAATAAAATCTTTTGTGAACAAGCAAGCACTCAGAGATTTGATCACCACCAGGCCTGCTTTACAAGAGCTTCTGAAAGAACCACTACACATAGAAAGGAACAACCAGTATCAGCCTTTCTAAAAACTACCAAAAAGTAAAGAGCATCAACATAATCAGGAATTTACATCAACTAATAGGCAAAACAGCCAGCTAACATTAAATGGCAGTATTAAACTCACATATACTATTATTAATTCTAAATTTAAATCGACGAAATCCCCCAATCCAAAGGCACAGACAGGCAAAAAAAAAAAGCCAAAACCCATCAGTATGCTGCATCGAGACCCATCTCACATGCAAGGATACACAAAGACTCAAAACAAAGGGATGGAAAAAGATTTACCAACCAAATGGAGAGCAAAAATAAATAAATAAAAAGCAGGAGTTGCTTTAAAGCAACAAAGATCAAAAGAAGCAAAGAAGGATATTACATAATGATAAAAGGATCAATGCAACAAGAAGAGCTAAAGATCCTAAATATATATGCACCCAATACAGGAATACCCAGATATGTAAGACTTATAAAGAGACTTAGACTCCCACACAATAATAGTGGGAGACTCCAACATCAATATTAGACAGATCAATGAGATAGAAAATTAACAACGATATCCAGGAATTGAACTCAGATCTGGAACAAGTAAACTTAATTAACATTTATAGAACTCTCCACTTTAAATACACAAAATATACACTCTTATCAGTACATCACATCACATCTATTTACAGGTTTAAGTGAAATATTGGTTGGCTGCTTGTTTGTTATTTTCTTCCCTTGTTTTTTTTTTCTTCATGTCTCTATTATTAAGCACAATTATAGGCATACCCATTTTTAGACTGCATTCTAGCCCAGGCAATAAAGCAACACTCCTGTTCTCTCTCCCTCTTCCTCTTCCTCTTTCTTCCTCTCCTTCATTCTTTTTTTTTTTTATTCTTTTTTTTCTTTTTGTTTTTTTTTTTAATAAAAAAAAAAACCAGAAAATCAGACACCATGTGTTCTCACTCATAGGCAGGTGTTGAACAATGAGAACACATGGACACAGGGAGGGGAGCATCACACACCTGGGTCCACTGTGGGGAGATAGGGGAGGGATAGTGGGAGGGAGGGTGCGGAGGAATAACGTGGGGAGAAAAGTCAGGTATAGGTGATGGGGGATGGAGGCAGCAAACCACCATGCCATGAATGTACCTATGCAACAATCTTGCACGATCTGCCCATGTACCCCAGAATCTTAAAAAAAAAAAAGGAAATAGAAGTCACTGTACAAGCTGTGGTCTTTCCTTCACCAGATGGGGAAAATTTTTCTTTCATCAAAATAAAATTCCAACCTCAGCTCCCCTGTATAGCGTATGTGTCACTTAAGTATTGATCCAACATGGGTTATTAAGACTCTTTAAAAATGTTTAAGTAGGCCCTTGAGATTCTTTAATTGAAATCTCCATGTTGTCTCAAAATTTTAGGCAAGTAAGTTACAATCTGTATAAGAATACATTTTTAAATGTACTTTAACAACTTTCTCGACTTAATAATATATTGTTTGACATTTTCCTTTTTCCTGCAAAGAAAGCATATGAATATGATTTAAACCAGTAGTTTGTCCATTATCTATAACAAAACAGGTCTCATATTTTTAGGTGACAATCTATAATTTCCCAGAATGAAATATGTTAGGGATATTAATTTAGATTGAGAATCCACATTGAATTTGACATTCTGGATAGCTCAGTCTGCCCCTCCAGTGTGACCCAGGAGGCTGACCAGAATGGACCATATCAGTGAACTCCAGGCCCTCTGGCTTCCGGTTGGGCTCACAAACAGAGAAAACCGGGAGATAGGGAAGAGAGTGAGGCTGAAGAATACACATGCAAGCGCACGCACGCGCACACGTGCACACACACACACACACCTGCCTCCCTCTCCAGTGGGTCATTTTAGGCTGGCTGTAATTCTCCACGCAAGTCACTAATAAAATCCTCTGCACCACTTCCTCTTTCCAAATTCTGGTTGGGGCTTCCTCTCCTGTCCCTTCAACAACAAGTGTGGTAACAACTCCACTGCTATTAGCTGGCATACTGTGTTACTCTTTTTGGTTTCTTACCCCATGACCTTGTTTTAATAAATAGTATATCTTTCAAACCATTCTGAAATTGTTCTAATTTGAGCGAACTATCTGGGGTTTTGTGTTTTGGTTTGGTTTTTGCTTGTGTGGTTTTTTGTTTTTTTGTTTGGTTTTTTTGCTGGAGCCTAATCTTTTAGATGAAGTTTAATAGGAATAGAAACTTGCTCTGAAATATTCTGATTTGGGACTTATTTGTCCTTTAATAAGTTTTATTTTATATTTCATTAAGTTCAGGCTTTTATCAATTAATTCCTTCTCAATTTCTTTTGGTTTATTTTATTGTACATTTTCAAATTCATTAAAATAAATATTTTATTTCATCTTTACCCTTTAATAACAGTAATATATAATATTACACATTTTTTCTGAGACCTGCTACCTGGTAGATTTCATTTGACTTGAAGGAAGTATTTCCCTTCCCATTGATTTCCAGAAAAATATTTACCTTTCTGTTTACTTTTTGGTCCAAATATTATCTAGTATTATTTCTTAAAGTATTTTAAAATTTTAATAAGTGGTTTCCATCTTATTATTTACTTCTAATTTTAATATTGTATGGGTCCTATAAAGGGTCTCCTTTTTTAATTGAATAAGGATTTATCTGTGGCCAATATATGATGGATTGTTTTGTACTTGGACACCTGAAGAAAATTATATTCTCTACTTAAAGAATGTAAGATGTATATATCAAAAGCATCAAGTTTGCTAAAGAAATACTATTTTTCTCCTTAGTAAACTGTTCTGAGGGAGAAAATTTTTTTTAATCTTTCACTTTCATTGAACTCGTATGAGGTTTTCCTTTTTTTCTTTTCTTTTTTTAACACAGAGTTTCACTATTGCCCAGGCTGGAATACAGTGGTGCCCTCTGAGCTCACTGCAACCTCCACCTCCAGGGTTCAAGCGATTCTCCTGCCTCAACCTCTAGAGTAACTAGGATTACAGGCACACACCACCATGCCTGGCTAATTTTTGTATTTTTAGTAGAGATGGAGTTTTACCATGTTGGCCGGGCTGGTCTCAAACTCCTGACCTGAGGTGATCTACCCATCTCACCCTCCCAAAGTGCTGGGATTACAGGTATAAGCCACCACGCCTGGCCTCTTTTCATTCTTCATAGTATTTTTTGTAAGTTATAACTGTGTTATTTGATGCATGTAATTTTATGGCTGATAAATCTTTATAAACATAGATTTAAATTATTATATAATATGCCTGTTTATTCTGCTAAGGTGTTTTAACCTTAAATTTTATTTTGTTTGACATTAATGTCATCATTGCAGTTTTCTTTTGGTTTGCATTTCTTTATATTGCTCAATCCCTTTATTGAGCAAAATCTGGCATGAAAGAAAGAAAAAAAATGAAGTGAGAAGGAGAGGGAGGGACGGAATAAAGAAAGAGAAGGAGGGAGAGAGAGATTCAACTCAATATAAACTTCTTAGTAAAGTCACATATCTGAATTTGGTTTTTTAACCCAAAGTAGTAGTTTCGGTCTTTTAATGGGCAAATTCAGTTCATTCATATTTAGTGCAAGGGCAAATGTTGGTTTTATTGGGTTCACCTTACTCCATTGTTTACCACTAATTTATACTGTTGTTTCCCTATTTTTCTTCCCCTTGGCTTTGCTAGTGTGATTACATTGCTGGTCATTTCTCTTTCCTTCATGTTAATTTCAAGATTCTGCTGCATTTTTCCATTCTCTTAATGGTTACGGTCACTTTCCCTGGCCTCTTAATCAGACACGTATGTCGCTGTGATTGTTTTAAAAACAAGACACTAACTACATTCCTTTTTCTTCTACCACAATGTTCTAACCCTACCTGCTTCCTCGCCTCTCCAGTATAAACAGAATTTTTAAAAACACTTACATTCCCTCCATTCCTTATTTCTTATATATCCTTCCCACATTTGGGGATACTTCTATCTCCACTTTCTTGTCTCCACATACCTATAAACCAAAGGCATGTGATAGGTTAGTGCTTACCATATCAAAACTTCCCTTAGGAAAGTCTCTTCTATTTCAAGAGTCCAGCACTCACATTATATATTCTTAAATAGTGTTCTCTTAAACTAACATATAGAATAATAATGACAGTTGAGCATATATTGGGTGCCAGATTATCTTATAAGTCTTTACATATATTAGCCAATTCTTTGTGATCATACTGTGGGATAAGCTCTACTATTTTTCTCATTCTTTATTTTACAGATGAAGGAATCAAACAAAGAGATGTTAAATACTTGCCTAATTTCCCACAGTCAGTGAGTGACATAAGAAGAAACAGAATCCAGGTGTGCCGCCCAGAGCCTGTATACATAACTCTTGGGCCATGCTGCCTTGCTGCACCATGACTATCTCTTTATCTTTGCCCAGGTTGAGGTGTCTGCCTGGGGTAATTTGTTGTTTAGTTATAGTCTTTTCTCATGCACTTTCCTTATATGAGGAACATGGGTGGTATTCAGTTAGTGCTTGCTATCCGCGACTTCATAGTTTTCACCCTGACATGGGAATGAATTTTGGTTGTGTAAAGATTCTTGGGCTGTGGGTGTTTGCTTTCAATGGTCTGTCTTCTAGTTTCCAACTGAAAATGAGAGGTCTTGTTTACCTTCACTTGGCTAACAGACTGTGGGATGACAGAGAGTAGAGAAGCTTCTATCTGGAACCCAAAAAGGGTTGACATCTTCCCCATAGCCCACAACCTATAATAAAAGGACCAGGCAAACCATACATGTGCTGCTATATCAGACAGATGATCATCTGAAAAAAATTAATAATTAATGCTGAAGGAGATCCAAATATAATACAAAAACAAACAAAATATTCTCTGGAGATTACAATCATTATTTTCCAATGAAAACATATCAGTTGATAATAAATAAGAAAGAGTTTAACCACTGAATGACCAGAATCCATAGCCTAATTTTAATAAATCTTAAAGCACAAGAATTAAGTTGTTTTATTAAATTATAGCTTAAAATACAGGAAGTAGAAAGCACGTGGTAAAAGATGAAAAAGTTATGGAAGGCCTGACAAGCATATAGATACATGAAAATATAATATGTCTGGGCTGAGCAAAGAGCTAAATCTGCACACTGAAAGAGGACAGTAAGATTCCATATATTCTTATGAAAATGGTATACATCTAGGCATATCCTAATGGATAAGAAAAATAACTTAAAAGCTGCTATATAGAAAGAACAAATTATGTTTCAACAGAAAATTATAACGTTGTCAATGTAGAGAACAAACTGGCTCCCACCCCAGAATAATAAATAGATTTCTTTTTCCATGATTGTTTGACGATTCTTCAGGACAACTAACTATATTTCCTTAATAAGTCAGTGTCATGATAAAAGAGACTTGCTCCATGAAAAGAGACTCAAAGGGACATACCCAATAGATACAAACTGTAGCTGGAAATTGGATACTGTTTAGATAAACCAGCAGCAAAAGTAATTCTGGAATCAACTGAAAAAATTTAAGAAAGGCTTGGGTATCATATTAGATGAAAAGGTACTGAAACAGTAGACTAAAAGATGTCTAACTAGAAAAAGCAGGTTTTACAACAACCAATTGTAACTATACACATATATTCATATATTTATAATATCCATGAAAAACATAGACTCAAAAATCTTCAATAAAATACTGGCAAGCCGACTGCAACAGCACATCAAAAAGCTTATACAACATGATCAAGTAGGTTTCATCCCGGGGATGCCAGGCTGGTTCAACATACGCAAGTCTATAAACGTAATTCACCACATAAACAGAACCAAAGACAAAAACCACATGATTATCTCAATTGATGCAGAGAAGGCCTTTGACAAAATTCAACAGCATTTATGCTAAAAACCCTCAATAAGCAAGGTATTGATGGAACGTATCTCAAAATAATAAAAGCTATTTACAAGAAACCAACAGCCAATATCATACTGAATGGGCAAAAACTGGAAGCATTCCCCTTGAAATCTGGCACTAGACAAGGATGCCCTCTCTCACCACTCCTATTCAATATAGTACTGGAAGTTCTAGCCAGAGCAATCAGGCAAGAAAAAGAAATAAAGGGTATTCAAATAGGAAAGGAGGAAGTCAAGTTGTCTCTATTTGCAGATGACATGATTGTATATCTAGAAGACCCCATCGTCTCAGCCCCAAATCTCCTGAAACTGTAAGCAACTTCAGCAAAGTCTCAGGATAGAAAATCAATGTGCAAAAATCACATGCATTCCTATACACCGATAACAGACTTAAAGAGAGCCAAATCAAGAATGAACTGCCATTCACAATTGCCACAAAGAGAATAAAATACCTAGGAATACAACTAACAAGGAACGTAAAGGACCTCTTCAAGGAGAACTACAAGCCACTGCTCAACGAAATAAGAGAGGACACAAACAGATGGAGAAACATTCCATGTTCATGGTTAGGAAGAATCAATATTGTGAAAATGGCCATACTGCCCAAAGTAATTTATGGATTCAACTCTATCCCCATCAAGCTACCAATGACCTTCTTCACAGAACTGGAAAAAAACACCTTAAACTTCATATGGAACCAAAAGAGAGCCCACATAGCCAAGTCAATTCTAAGCAAAAAGAACAAAGCAGGAGGCATCACAGTACCGGACTTCAAACTGTACTACAAGGCTACAGTAATCAAAACAGCATGATACTGGTACCAAAACAGAGATATAGACCAATGGAACAGAACAGAGACCTCGGAGGCAAGACAGCATATCTACAACCATCTGATCTTTGACAAACCAGACAAAAACAAGCAATGGGGAAAGGATTCCCTGTTTAATAAATGGTGTTGGGAAAACTGGCTAACCATGTGCAGAAAGCAGAAACTGGACCCCTTCCTGACACCTTACACTAAAATTAACTGCAGGTGGATTAAACATAAGACCTAACACCATAAAAACCCTAGAAGAAAATCTAGGCAAAACCATTCAGGACATAGGTGTAGGCAAGGACTTCATGAGCAAAACACCAAAAGCATTGGCAACAAAAGCCAAAATAGACAAATGGGACCTAATTAAACTCCACAGCTTCTGCATGGCAAAAGAAACAGTCATTAGAGTGAATCGGCAACCAATAGAATGGGAAAAAAGTTTTGCAGTTTACCCATCTGGCAAAGGGCTGATATAGAGAATTTACAAAGAACTAAAACTGGTTTACAAGAAAAAACAAGCCCATTCAAAAGTGGGCAAAGGATATGAACAGATATTTTACAAAAGAAGACATACATGAGACCAACAAACATATGAAAAAATGCTCATCACTGGTCATCAGAGAAATGCAAATCAAAACAACATTGAGATACCGTCTCACGCCAGTTAGAATGGCGATCATTAAAAAATCTGGAGACAACAGATGCTGGAGAGGATGTGGAGAAATAGGAACACTTTTACACTGTTGGTGGGAGTGTAAATTAGTTCAACCATTGTGGAAGACAGTGTGGCGATTCCTCAAGGACCTAGAAATAGAAATTCCATTTGACCCAGCAACCCCATTACTGGGTATATATCCAAAGGATTATAAATCGTTCTACTGTAAGGACACGTGCGCATGAATGTTCATTGCAGCAGTGTTTACAATAGCTAAGACCTGGAACCAACCTAAATGCCCATCGATGATAGACTGGACAGGGAAAATGTGGCACATATACACCATGGAATATTATGCAGCCATCAAAAACAATGAGTTTGTGTCCTTTGTAGGGACATGGATGAACCTGGAAACCATCATTCTCAGCAAACTGACAGAAGAGCAGAAGATCAAACACCGCATGTTCTCACTCATAGGCAGGTGTTGAACAATGAAAACACATGGACACAGGGAGGGGAGCACTATACACTGGGGTCAGTTGGGGGGAAATAGGGGAGGGACGGTGGGGGGTGGGGAGTTGGGGAGAGATTACAAGGGGAGAGATGCCAGATGTAGGTGATGGGGAGGAAGGCAGCAAATCACACTGCCCCGTATGTACTTATGCAACAATATTGCATGTTCCTCTGCCCCGTATGTACTTATGCAACAATATTGCATGTTCCTCACATGTACCCCAAAACCTAAAATGCAATAAAATAAATAAATGGAATTTTAAAAAAGAAAAATAGATACAGCCATACATAAAAATTGTAGTTGTATATTAAAAAACTATAGGTTTATAAAATATATTTTGATATATACAAAAAATTTGGAACGACATGCATTAAAGTTTCACATGGTATTCTGTATTTGGTGGAGATATGACATTTATTCATTGCCCTTTCTAGTTTTGAACAATGCAAGTTAGTATTTTCATAAAATTTTTAAAAGGTATTGAAGAAGGAGGAAGAGGAAGAAAAGAATAGAAAGAAACAAAATGGTAATCAATAGAAGACAGGGAAGGGGAAGAATGGAAGAAGAAAATGATGTGGAGGAAGAGGAGAAGTAGGAAGGGAAGTGCTAGAAGGAAATCCAAGGATGGTTAGGTAGAAGGAGGGTAGAGATTCAAGGACAAAGGACAGCCGTGCTATGTGATCAATGTGAGGTTCTGATACAGTGCACCGATACAGATGCAGAACGTGGAAGAGTCTTGCCTGTTTTGAATTCCACAAACCACCACAGGAGAAGAACGTAGACCCTACTATTTATGTTTAGTTTTCCACACAACAAAACATGGCATGATAGGTTTCAGAAGAAAAACAGAACTAGATCCAATTTTGAAAAAGAATCCAAAACATGGAGTAATTATAGTTTTATGCAAATTATAGCGCCTGTTTATGCACATGCTAGTGACACTAGTTTTATGTAAAACAGAAGTATCTAAAATCATTGAAATAAATCTGAACTTTGTCTTATGATATTCATATCCTCTATAGTTTTAAATATTAATTTAGACTTTACAACTTTGAAATGCATAATGGTTTAAGCTGACACAAAGCAATAGTTACATTCATACTGTCCAAGAAAGAAGGGCTTCTGAACAAGTTTTTCTTGTCAATAAAATTGCATGTAGCATATTAAATTTTCATAAATCACATACTCTTTTATAGAAGAAGTTATCATGCTCTATATAACTCAAAGATGCTGAACTCAATTAAATTTTAATAGATGCCATCAGCAGTGCCTGAAGACCTTCAGCAATTTTTTTCTGACTCTTTTCCTTACTGGGCCAACCTGAAAAAGTAGTCTTAGTGCTGTACTAATCCTGCCTGCAATTTGTCAGAATTAGGAAGTCTTGGATGTACTTATAGTAAAAATGTATTTTAAATACATTCGCATTTAGCTTTTTCTTTATTTCATGAAGAGCTACATTCAGGATGTTAACGTTGCCGCATTAGTGGAGTCACGTTCATGATCTACTCATGCACATCCCCTCATCGACTTATTAATGAAACTGTTCATTATTATCAGCAAAGTGGTTTGATGGATTTCTTTCCACCAATTGACTGATTCTAAATAAACCTTTTCTCCTTTTTGATTCTGTAACACATAATGTCGTCGCTCCCAGAAACTAACAAACAGCCATAAAAATAACTAAGAAATACAAATTATTGATATTGCTAAACAACGCATGTTATGTGTGTATGATGATCTCACTGACGCCAAATCTCTTCCACCAGTGCTTTATCGGACCTGGGAGAGCATGAGAAATCAGATTTCATACCCTCTTGAGGAATTTTTCTCTTGAGCCTTTAAATTGTGTCTATGTGGCACAATATAAAAGGAATATTCAGTTCATCTTTTTTTTTTTTGAAACACAAATATTTGGGGTTTGTTATTATAGGTAAATACGGAGTCAACAAATAATTTTACTCTCAAATAATTTTATTTTTCAAGTTAATTATTTGTCAAAATATAACCAAATATTAAAATTTAATTCAGGATACTTTTTTGTTTATAAAATTCTTCTGAAGGTACTTAACTAAATATGTTTCTAATGAAATACTGGCAGCAATGTCATGAAGTAGAAAAACCTTCCAGGCAGTCTGAGATTTTGTTTTCCAAGAAGCTTGAAATATAAGTGCTTGGAATGTATCTTGCAATGAGGAATATCAGTGGAATGCTTACATAAACAGAGGAGATAACTTTTCCAGTTTGCTAATATACTAGGTCCACAAGAGCACAGGGACGCAGTTGGCATTATACCACATTATCTTATTCCCTTTGTGCTAAATTGAACACCTTGTGCTCTGCATTAAATTATCAACTCTTTCCCATTCATGATGAGTCTGAATACTTCCACCTAGCCACAGAACCACAGCTGCCAAAAATGCATGCAGGCACACCCTCATATTCTTAAAATGAATGTACTTAACAAATTTCAGAAGCTCCCTTGTTTAATGTCTCAAGATTTTCTGCTGTCAATCCTCGGTTCAACTTTAAAATAAGCTTGTTCATGAAATTATTCAAGACTTAGAAGTAATAATGTACCTAAAATCTGAAAGATGGTTTGAAAGGAATCTTTTTTTTTAAAGGAATCTTACTAATTCATTTTTACATTAATCAGTTGGCATTTGCTTAAATGAGGGCCTTGTTTCAATTTGAGTGGAGGTGAATGTCTACCAAAACTAGGGAGAAGCATTTAGAAAGATAACTTTTACCACTAAGGTTTGCACAACCTCACGACCTCATCTTTTTAAATTTTTTTTCCAGAAGTCATTCTGTACTACTCATTGGCTTTGGTTGGTTAATCCTTTTACATGAGGCAAGTAATATGGCCTTTCCTACCAAAGGTGACAAAACCAGCAGTGATCAGCTCTCTTGACTCTCAGCACCAAGCCACAGGAGTCACTGACACTTAGGGTCAAGTGTTAAAGTCAAGCAGAAGCTTCTTCAGTTCACATTAGCTGAGGGTACTTGTGGTCAAATTGGAAATACGACACCCCAGAGACCAAATAATGCATGTCTACTCAGCCCTCAACTCATTCTCAACGTCCTTTCCTTACATTCTGGCCTTAAATAAGTACTTCTCCCAATTAAACAGCACTTTATTCAAGCCACCTCATAAAACACTGGCCAAGCTGCAACTGGGCACTGTTGGGTCAAAAGCCCACGTCTGGTGCATTGCAGGTCCCCCATTGGAGCCTGGAGCTGAGAGTAGACTGATTTCAGCAAGATGGAAAGCAGCCTGTGCGGACCACTCTGCCTGGCAGAATTGGTGCAGCTCACAATCTCCGAAGCATTACAACAGGTTTTATAATGTTGCGTGCCCTGTTTGACAGGATTTTTCACTCAAGTTTTGAGCTATAACTCATTGGTTATACTTGGGTTTTGCCCATCTGACTTCCAGCAAAGCTTCAGATATCGGTTTGGTTGCTGAAGTCCCTATTTTGTTTTCTTATTCTGACAACATGCATTTTAAGTCATTAATCTACTGAATTCTTTTAAACATCTCTAAGACTTGAATAAGCCCAACTTTTCTAGTACTTAAGAGGAATTCTAGGTTGGACAGGGGGCATTTTTAGCTCAACCCAAAAATCACAACACCCCTAAAAAAGAAGTTTAAACTGAGATAGAAATTCACAATTTCCTTCCCACAGGAAGGAAAGTCAGTGTCTTCATTAAAGATTATGGAAGTTTTGCCCCCACTATGTCAGGGCACTCATTGGAATAACTGCCTTTCCTCAGTTTTCTCAGTGGTTTCTAAGTAACAATGCTGTGCAACTGGATGTTGTACTAAGTTCACTCTCAGGGCTATTTGTTGCCCTCTGGAGCTGTGTGCACCTGTAGAAGTTGGTCCACATTTACTGCTGGAGAATACGTTTAAGTAATCCGCTCTTTCAATAACTGTCGCACATTTTAGATAGAATTACAAGGACAAAGAGTTAGATGACCTTAACCCTTTAAGAAAAATAGATATTTTTGTCTCCATCGTTTACAATGTAACCCTAGGTCTTTCCGTTAGCTATAAAAGAATCAGAATTTATAGGAAGGCAGGAAGACAGACGACAATGAGATAAAATGAGTGATGCCAGATGAAGAAAAAGAAGAAACCAGCCAATTCTATAGCCTGACTCAATAGTCAGTTGAACGTTGCCAAATTAGAGATTATTCTCATGGACTTCAGAAATTAAATAAAGAACTAAGCTTGAGTAGTGAAGTAAAACTAGATTTGATCCATTCTTGTAGCTTTCTTTCCATTTGAGAAAACCATAATTCAATTGCAATGACATAATAAAGTACTTTGCTACCCTGGACCTAAAAATTACACTTTGTCCTTAGGCTTTCATTTTTTTGCTAATTATAAATGTATAACATTTATAAACATATACATCTAGATTTGATTATATGTTCACCTATATTTGTGATGTGTACAGACAAAAAGAAATTCTAAAATCTTCAAACTCCAAATGTTAAAGATAGCATGTGTCTTATTCTGACTCTGTTAATACTGGCAATATTATTATTTCTAACTTAGAACTCCCCAAGAAAGTCAAGCTGGGAAGAAATGCGTCCTGTTGATCCGAAAATAGATTCAAGAAACATGCTATAATTGTAAAAGAGACTGCTTGGGAACTTATTACCCTGCATATACAAATAACAGCATAAATTCTATGCCTATTAACAGAAGCATGTAGTATTTATTTATAATATCACAGGGAGATTTCACTTAAGAATATCATAATCATCATTTCAGTAATTTTCCCCAAAGCTATTCTATGTATCATAGTTAATCAAAAAAGGAAAAAAAACTTTCTGTACAAATTATGTATTCTGAATAGTAAGACAACCAATTAGCAAAGTAGATGCAATGGGTGAACGAGTAGAAAGAGTGAGGGAAGTGGTGCCAGTAACGGGGAGGTTTGGACAAAAGAGAAAGAACTTGTATGAAAACAAATCTGTCACATAAATCAAATCACCCAGTTCTTACACTTTATAGAGTCCAAGATAAGTAGAAGCTTTTCATTCAATGACACTTTCACCATCTTCCATGATGATAGTAGTAATAGTGTAAGATGTTGCAGGAAACTCCAAGGGAAGCTCTTATAATGTGGTTTTTCTGAACTGTCTTGAGACAGAGGAGAGAGCCAATCCTTTATAATCTCATATTAATAGTTCTTGGATGTGGGTTACCTTGGAAGAGGTATGATTTGGGGTAAAGAACTAAGTTCTATTTTTACTTTTATTCGTTGGGCATGCTAGGAAGCCTCAAATTCCCCCTCAGTGTCAGCTGAGTCCTCCTCTGAAGCTGCCTCAGAGTTCAATTTCTTCCTCCCCACTGCTTGCTTCTCTTCCCTTTGGTGGGTGTTACTCTCAAGGATGCTCCTAATAAGCCTCCTAGACACTCATCTCCATCTCAGATTCTGTATCTTGAGAAACCCAAATTAAAGCATCCTTGAATTCCAAATCCCATGCTCTTCTAAGCAAATCATACTCAGCATCTTGTGAAGTTTGTCCACAGTAGATTCAGAGCATTCAGTCATGCAGAATAGACAACTGGACATTTTTATGTCATCTTAGAGGAAAATCACATTTGCCTTCATTTATCTCATTCCCAATTATTTTTCTCATCGTTGATTCTTAAAATCTCTTTAATAATGCAAAATCTTTCATTCTACAGAGATATTTAAATGAAAATGCAGTTGAAATCACTGTACTGCATGATATTTAGTTCAAGTGGTAGGGACCCAGCTACTGGAAGGCTATGGGACCATGCTGAATAATAATTCAATCGCCGTAGTCATCACTAGCTGTGAATTGTATCTACACACTCAGTAGCCATTTTATGCTTAGGGGCCAGTGTTTTGCAGAATTCCTCTCTTTGACCTGTCTTATGTTTTAGCTCTTTGTACCAAGGAATAATACGTCTTTTATTCATGAAGATTCAGTTTTGCCTATCATTTAACATTAACATTTAACACCATGAAGTCATAAAGCTAGACAGATCTGCAGAGGTCATCAGATTCAATTTTGTCCTAATTATGAAAGAAAAACAATAAAAAATTGTCCTCCTTGTCTTTCTTACCCCACAAGAAATGGATGAAACCAGCTCCAAATGTGACCATGCTTCCTTGACCATTTGCTACTCCAAATAGAACAAATTAATTACTAAGAGAAACGGAAATGTACGGCAAAAAAGAGAGAAAAGTTTAATATCCAGTGTTTATACATAAGCACAGATACATGCACTTGATCATTCATGAACACAGGTATACACATTCCTACTAATCCCTTACCACAGACTCTGTGTTTTGTCATCATTGTCTACCAAGCTATAATTTTGTAGCAGTCAGTGTAGAGCAAATTAAGCTGTGACAATAAACAACCCTTGTAACAGCAAAGCTAATTTTCATGCATACTACCAGTCCATCGAATATCTATGCCAAACTAACTTCATCCGGGCACCCAGACTCAAGAGCAGCCCTGATCTACTTTCTTCTAGACATTGAGTAATATATTGATACACTGTGAAATAGAAGAAGGTTTTACTTTTCACAATGTGTACTTGGCATAGGAAAAAAATAGATCATTTTTTGACTAAAAAACTAGAAAACTGAGCAATAAAGACTTTCTCAGATATAATTTTCATCATATGAAAAATAGATTTCTGTTTTCTAGGTTGAAGACTTGATTTTTGCTTTAAGGATATAGTCTAGGAAAATGTGCTGTCCATTTCAAAGTAAAGTAAAAGCAAACCTGGAATCCTTTGACCTATCAGCTCAAGATCAAGGTAAAAGTGATTATTCAAGGCGTAACTCACAAAACTTACTATTGGCCATCTTTGCTCCTATTTTCCCCAAATTTGGCTCCCATATCAGTTATAAATTTTCTATGGCTTCACACCCACTGCGAAAAGTACCTCAGCCTAAGGGTCTTAGCCATGGTCAACGACAGCTCTAAAACAAAACAAAACAATAAAAACTTTGAGAATTCTAGTTCAACAATAGCTCCTAGTATTTCCTTGATGTTCTGACTGCTGCTGAAAATTCTGCCTAAGACTATCTTAATTTCGGATTGGGGATTTAAAAAAATAACCTGTCTCCTGGTTCTGGTTCTAGACTATGTATTTTACCTGTCCTCACCTGAAATGGCAGGCTGATTTATGTTCCTACCTTCAAGCTCTTTTTCTAGGATACAGCGCTGGAGGAACCTCTGTCTTAAACTCTATTTTCTCAGCAAGCAGCCTGAGGTAGCCACACCAGAGCATGAGTTATGGTAGAGTCACAGAAAAAAAGAGACTGACATAAAATAAACAAACAAGGATGAAATAGAAAAGCAGCTAAGACAAGAGTAAGAAGAATAAATGGCTTGAATGGGCATTTTATAAAAATTCTTAAATGATAAGGAGCTGGTTTTAATGGAGAAATTGAAACCTAAAGCAAATTTTCATTATGACGAGGAAGTTTACTTGTTCCAGATGCCAAAGGATCACATCATGACTTTAGGAGGAAAAGTGACACTTAAGTAAGCACTCTATTCTTATTATTTGGGTTGCCTCATACATAAAGTTAGGGAAGATCACATCTTGACCCAAGAATTACAAACTACCAAGATTACTGCCTGCATCCATTCTTGGCATACCATATGCCTAAAGCGGTTGTAATTAGTCACTTCTTTGGATCAAGATATTTAGAGCCTTTGATCAGTAGTTAATATGATTATATTGAAGTTTTTAATATAATAATTTAATTATTTTTTGTATTTTTAATATAATTAAATTAGTTACTTTTTTCTACTACCTATCAAGTCCTTGAGACAAAGAAATAGAAAGTTTCCTAGAAAATGAGAAAGAAATGTTTAGGCTCTGCAGTAGCACTAGGTACCCTCAGAGGGCTTAAACTCTACTGCCCAACCTCTCCCAAAGTCAACTCTAATACATGTTAAATCTAAAGAAAATAGTGTGTCTATTCTTAATGCAGCTTCCCAGCAAATCTCACAGACCTTCCCTTCCAGTCAGATTGCCATTCTAGTTTCTTTATACAAAGTGTGGGATGGCAGAACACAGCCCTCTCACCATTATGAGCAAAGCCAGAGAGAGCCCCACCTATGGAAACTCCGGAGGGTGGCATCTGAAATCTGAGAAACTGACTTAGCGAAACTGGGGAAACACCTATGAAGTGGGGAAGAGAATCCGGTCAGCTCTGTCAAAATATGTTAAAGGCTAGTGGCTCATGCCTGTAATACTAGCACTTTAGGAGGCCTAGGTGAGAAGATCGCTTGAGCCCAGGAATTTGAGATCAGCCTGGGCAACATAGTGAGATCCTGTCTGTACTAAAATAAAATAAAAAATTAGCAGGGCACGGTGTCACATGCCTGTAGTCCCAACTACTCAGGAGGCTGAGATAGGAGAACCACTTGAGCCTGGGAAATTGAGACTGCAATGAGCCATAATCGCACCACTGCACTCCAGCCTGGGTGACACAGAAAGATCCTGTCTAAAAATAAAAAATAAAAAAAGCTTAAGTGTGGTTCAAAAGAACAAGAACAAGTAAGTAACAAGAATTCAAAAGCAGCTATTGGTGCACAGAATCAGTTGCTTGCACTGGCCAGCAACAATAGGAAAGTCAATGACCCACCATGACCCTGGGAGGTAGGTACACTCAGCCAGAGCTTGGAACTTCAGAGAACAGCCTCAAAGTCCCTGGAAAGAGGATTGTTAAGAATTAACCAAGGCACCAGGGCTTCATTCAAGAAGGCAGACCACAATCTGTTTTATAGAAAAACTAGCATATGACACAGGAAGCTACCTGAATGTCTGACTGAGCCAACAGCAGGGGAGGCTTTGGTTCAGCAAGGTCATACCCAACACAATCTAACTCAATGCCCCCCCGAAAAGAGGAGCTTCCATGCAAGGAAACTCTTGACCTAGGACCCAGGTTATGTTTAGGCCTGAATGTAAACCCAACAATAGTTCTCCTTGGGAAACTGAGGAAGAAAAGGCAAGAAAATGGGCTGGATTTTTCTTTAATAATATATATTTTATGATTTATGTTCTGAGAAAACACTCATGTTGAAATTTGAAATTTACATAGTTGCAAAAATTAAAAATAATTGGCTAATACTATTTTTGGCTTTTTTTGGCTTTCAGAAAGAAAATACCAAGGGTAGCATATCTTTTATGAGATCGTTTATCTTAGAACAAGCAGTTACTTTATTTCCTGGCCCCTTTGGAAGCATTACACAGTAATCTGATAATGTATTAACATTTACATTGGAACCAATGACTATATTCGCAAGAAACAAACATTTCTACTTGCTTGATGTTATTCACCTGAAGTTTAAAAGTTGACATATGATTCTTCATTCGTATTAGCTGTCTATATATGTATCATTATAAATATTCAAACCAAACCATACTTGAACATCTCAGAAAACTTTCCCTTAGGATTGTGACTATATATGCAGAAGCTCTTGAAAACATGATCCGTCCACTGTGGATAAGACAAAGAGCTTTCAATGAATGAAAACAAAGCTGTCAGTGGGGGAGGAAGAGGGTGACCAAGGTAAAGTTGAAGAGGACTTGGAGTAAAACATATCTTTGTTTTTCCATTTAAGAGTCACATTTAATGAGCAACACGATCATACACAAATATGTGAAGTCTTTTTCAAATGGGACTTTCCCTCTCTTATGGCTTAAAGATATTAATGGTGGAGGAAATGACTTGCAGCTCATGTTCCATCCTGGCTTGTGTGAAATTTTATTGGCTTTCCAAGAAAAAAAAAAGGTCAAATGTAGTTTCCATCTCTTATGTGCAGAGAGCTACTAGTATATTTGAGTTTTATTTCATGCTGATAGCTCCACAGTGTCAGTAAAATTCCTTGGAAACTCAAAGGCTTGCAATCCTCAAATAAAGAGATAGTCAAACCATCAAGGTATTCCAGCATTTAAGAGGATTCAGCAGTCTATGTCCAGACCCACTAGATGTCACTGTGTCTGTGAGTACATTTACATAAGACTGACACATGCTGAAGAGAAAAGAAAACCACTTCAGGACAGAATGTCATGTAACAGAGGTTGAGATTGATGTACATATTTACAAGCCAGGAGACACCAAGAATTGCCGGCAACACCAGAGGCCAAGAGAAAGACATGGAACAGGTCCTCCTCTACAGGCTTCGGAGAAAGCATGGCCCTGCAGACAACTTGATTTTGGACTTCTAGCCTCCAGAACTGTGAGACAACAAATTCACACTGTTTTAAGTCATGTTGTTTTTCGTACTTGGTTACAGTGGCTCTAGGAAACTAATGCAACCCAGCCACTTCTAGCCCAGGTTACCTACCAGCAATGCCCCTGATCCATTCATTTCTCACCACAAACTGCCTGTTCAACAAAATCCAAACGTCCCCAATGTCGTCTGGATTACTGATAAATGCTCTTTTCAACAGCTACTACTAATTTTTCCCAAGCAGTTCCAGTTACTTTTTCCACTTCTGGCTCACTCCAAAGAATTCCAGAGGTTTATGAAATGTTTGGAAAACCAGAGGTTTCTTTTTTCAAAAGGAAAAAGAAGTCTCTCATCTTAAACCTCTCTCCCAGAATGACCTTAAAAAGCTCAAAATCATAGGTTATTATAGATAGCTGAAAAGCTCATATTTGAAGACTTGTTTGGGGATTTTCCCTTCTGGGAAAGTGCTGGGAAAAGAGGCAAGAGACATTCCTGCATTAGGTTGGCTCCCAACTGTCCTTCAGGTCACTTCTGAAACAACAGTAAGTGGCATTCTCTACAGAGTATTAAAGAAGTATGAAATGTTTTATCAGTGAAAACCACTGGCCTAGTGGGTTTTGACTCACAGGATAGGCCAGCTCTTTCCATACACATGTAATCTGAGTCAACTCATTTATTCTCGCTGGATACATTTCATTACTACACAAGATGTTGAAATGACTCTTCAAGAGATTCCTTGCACCAGTAACATTTGATTCATTCACACATTGCTTGGTCCAAGTCTTTACCTTCATGTCTTCTAACTTAGAGTATTAAACATGTATTTTCTCCAGCATTAGTGAATATATTTTCTTCAATAACTTGGTGGACTCTTAGGGCTTCTATTACTTGTCTGCCTTTTATCAGAAGAGCCTTTGGCTTTAATTCTTTGTGGTGTGTGCCTGTGGCTTTATCTCCTAGTCATTTTCAGCATAATTGAAAATCCTATTCACATAGCCTCCAATCTCTAGAGCCTGAATGAAAGATATGGGATATGGTTGCAATCCTTTCCTTCCCTCTCTACTCAAATGGGTAACTCAGGGGAGGCATTACCCAGAAGAAGTCATGTGTGAAGTGGAGCCAAGAGCAATAAGAAGCTCACCCCAAAGTTGCCCTCCCACATGCAAAGTTGTGGGTGAACTTCTTGGAAAGCAAGGGAATTTGGAAGGGAAAATGTCTATGTAGTAACATTAACAATCCCAGTAGTAAAGTAATTGAGTGACCATACAAACCACTTCTCTGTCACAGACTGTGCTTAAAATTTCATCTACATTAACCTGTTTAGTCTGGAAAAATCTAAGAGCCCAACTGGGATATAGCAATATACTGCCAAAATTTCAGGGACTAAAAAACCAAAAATGGTTTCCTAGGAGCTAGAATTTTTTTCTTTTTTATTGTGTAGAGTTGCACTTACCAATATATAGCCACTGGACACATGTGGCTATTAAAAATGTAATTTAATAAATTAACATTAAATAAAATTTAAAATGTATTTCTTTAGTCTTGGTAGCCAAACTTTAGGTGCCCATTGCCCCTTATATCCAGTGGATACCATATTGAACAGCACAGCTGAAGACTTACTCCAGAAGAGGCAGCAGATCCAGCAGTGGATTCATGAGGGGTTTGCAGCTTTGCATGCCATGTATAGCATTCTTTCCTCTCAAAAAAAGTTTGTTTATAGTTCACAATGGTATAACTGTACATTAATTACATGTTCTTTCTAACCGAAAAATATGAAAACCATTTTGTTTATCAGAATTTTCAGTTTAAACACACTTCTGTTACTATTTTTCTATGCTCTTAGAAACTGACTGTCAAAGATCATTTTAAAAACATCTAGTCTTGGCATTTCACCACATAATGACTTTTACTCTGCTTTCTTTGTGTTGAAATATATAGTTGATTTTGTTTTAAAATGTAAGATATTTTGAAAATAAAGTACCATGAAATTAATAAACTTTCAAGAAAACTCTTCCCCAGATGTTTGTGATTTGGAACCTATTTGAATTTAAAATAAAAGGAAATTTTTCAAAATCCAAACACACATGTGGCAGTAAAAAAGCTATGAAAAATTTTATGGCTACTATAAAATATAACAATACTCATATTTGCATACTTAGTGTCATGCTATGCACCATCACAATTTGAGTTGACTACATGATTTGCAATATATTTTAAACCTTATAATGGTGTCAAACTAACAATATTCTTTGTGTGTGTGTGTGTGTATTTGCATTTTAGGTTCTGGGGTACATGTAAAGAACATGCAGGATTGTTGCAAAGATACATACATGGCAATGTGGTTTGCTGCCTCCATCCCCATCACCTATATCTGGCATTTTTCCCCATGTTATCCCTCCCCAACTCCCTACCCCACACTGTCCCTCCTCTAGTCCCTTCCAACAGTCCTCAGTGTGTGATGTTCCCCTCCCTGTGCCCATGTGTTCTCATTGTTCAACACTCACCTATGAGTGGGAACATGCAGGGCTTGATTCTCTGTTCCTGTCTCAGTTTGCTGAGAATGATGGTTTCCAAGTTCATCCATGTCCCTACAAAGGACATGAACTCATCGTTTTTTATGACTGCATAGTATTCCATGGTGTATATGTGCCACATTTTCCCTGTCCAGTCTATCATCGATGGGCATTTGGGTTGGTTCCAGGTCTTTGCTATTGTAAACAGTGCTGCACTGAACATACGTGTGCATGTGTCCTTATGATAGAATGATTTAAATTCTTTGGATATATACCCAGTAATGGGATTGCTGGGTCAAATGGAATTTCTATTTCTAGGTCCTTGAGAAATTGCCACACTGTCTTCCACAATGGTTGAACTAATTTACACTCCCACCAACAGTGTAAAAGTGTTCCTATTTTTCCACATCCTCTCCAGCATCTGTCTCCCAATTTTTTAATGATCACTATTCTAACTGGCGTGAGATGATATCTCAGTGTGGTTTTGATTTGCATTTCTCTGATGACCAGTGATGATAAGCATTTTTTCACGTTTGTTGGCCTCATATACGTCTTCTTTTAAAAACTGTCTGTTCATATATTTTGCCTACTTTTTAATGGGTTTGTTTTTTTTCTTGTAAATATGTTTTAGTTCTTTATAGATTTTGGATATAAGTCCATTGTGAGATGGGTAGATTGCAAAAATTTTTTCCTGTTTTATTGGTTGCTGGTTCACGCTACTGATTGTTTCTTTTGCTATGCAGAAGCTCTGGAGTTTAATTAGATTCCATTTGTCTATTTTGGCTTTTGTTGCCATTGCTTTTGGTGTTTTAGTCATGAAGTCCTTGCTTATGCCTGTGTCCTGAATGGTTTTGCCTAGGTTTTCTTCTAAGGTTCTTATGGTGTTAGGTCTTATGTTTTTGTGGTGATAGGTCTTATGTTTAGTCCTTATGTTTAGCCTTTAATCTATCTGGAGTTAATTTTAGTGTAAGGCATCAGGAAGGGGTCCAGTTTCTGTTTTCTGCACATGGCTAGCTGGTTTTCCCAACACCATTTATTAAACAGTGAATGTTTTCCCCATTGTTTGTTTTTCTCACGTTTGTCAAAGATCAGATGGTTGTAGATATGCTGTGTTGCCTCCAAGGCCTCTGTTCTGTTCCATTGGTCTATATCTCTGTTTTGGTACCAGTACCATGCTGTTTTGATTACTGTAGCCTTGTAGTATAGTTTGATCAGGTAGCATGATGCCTCCAGCTTTGCTCTTTTTGCTTAGAATTGACTTGGCTATGTGGGCCCTCTTGGTTCCATATTAAGTTGAAGGTGGTTTTTTTCCAGTACTGTGAAGAAGGTCATTGGTAGCTTGATGGGGATAGCACTGAATCTATAAATCACTTTGGGCAGTATGGCCATTTTCACAACATTGATTCTTCCTAACCATGAGCATGGAATGTTTCTCCATCTGTTTGCGTCCTCTCTTATTTCGTTGAGCAGTGCTTTATAGTTCTCCTTGAAGAGGTCCTTTACATTCTTTGTTAGTTGTATTCCTAGGTATTTTATTCTCTTTGTAGCAATCGTGAATGGCAGTTCACTCTTGATTTGGCTCTCGTTAAGTCTGTTATTGGTGTATAGGAATGCTTGTGATTTCTGCACATTGATTTTGTATCCTGCGACTTTGCTGAAGTTGCTTATCAGTTTCAGGAGATTTGGGGCTGAGATGATAGGGTCTTCTAAATATTCAACTGTGTTGTCTGCAAATAGAGACAATTTGACTTCCTCCTTTCCTAACTGAATACCCTTTATTTCTTTTTCTTGCCTCATTGCTCTGGTTAGAACTTCCAATACTATATTGAATAGGAATGGTGAGAGAGGGCATCTTTGTCTAGTGGCAGATTTCAAAAGGAATGCTTCCAGTTTTTGCCCATTCAGTATGATATTGGCTGTGGGTATATTATAAATAGCTTTTATTATTTTGAGATATGTTCTATCGATATCTAGTTTATTGAGAGTTTTTAGCATAAAGGGCTGCTGAATTTTGTTGAAGGCCTTCTCTTGAGATAATTATATGGTTCTTGTCTTTGGTTCTGTTTATGTGGTGAATTACGTTTATAGACTTGTGTATGTTGAACCAGCCTTGCATCCCCAGGATGAAGCCTACGAGGTCGTGGAGGATAAGCTTTTTGATGCGCTGTTGCAATCGGTTTGCGACTATTTTATTGATGATTTTTGCATCTATGTTCATCATGGATATTGGCCTGAAGTTTTCTTTTCTTGTTGAGTCTCTGCTGGGTTTTGGTATCAGGATGATGTTGGTCTCATAAAAACATTCGGGGAGGATTCTCTCTTTTTGGATCATTTGGAATAGTTTCAGAAGGAGTGGTGCCAGCTCCTCTTTGTATGTCTGGTAGAATTCAGCTGTGAACTCATGTGGACCTGGGCTTTTTTTGGTTGGTAAGCTATTAATTGCTGCCTCAACTTCAGCCCTTGTTATCGTTCTATTCAGGGTTTCAACTTCTTCCTGGTTTAGGCTTGGGAGGGTGTAAGCGTCCTGGAATTTATCCATTTCTTCCAGGTTTACTGGATTACGTGCATAGAGTTGTTTGTAGTAATCTCTAATGGTGGTTTGTATTTCTGTGGAATCAGTGGTGATACCCCCTTTATCGTTTTTTATTGCATCTATTTGATTATTCTCTTTTTTTCTTTTTGATTAATCTGGCTAGTGGTCTGCTTATTTTGTTGATCTTTTCAAAAAACCAGCTCCTGGATTTACTGATTTTTTAAGGGGTTTTTGTGTTTCTATCTCCTTCAGTTCTGCTCTGATCTTAGTTATTTCTTGTCTTCTGCTCGCTTTTGAGCTTTTTTGATCTTGCTCCTCCAGCTCTTTCAATTTTGATGACAAGGTGTCAATTTTAGATCTTTTCTTGCATCTCATGTTGGCATTCATTGCTATAAATTTTATTCCAGACACTGCTTTAAATGTGTCCCACAGATTCTGGTACATTGTGTCTTTCTTCTCATTGGTTTCAAAGAACATCTTTATTTCTGCCTTCATTTCATTGTTTATCCAGTCAACATTCAAGAGCCACTTTTTCAGTTTCCATGAAGTTGTGCGGTTTTGAGTTAGTTTCTTAATTCTGAGTTCTAATTTGATTGCACTGTGGTCTGAGAGACTGTTGGTTATGATTTCCATTCTTTTGCATTTGCTGAGGAGTGATTTACTCCAAATTATGTGGTCAGTTTTAGAGTAGGTGTGATGTGGTGCTGAGAAGAATGTATATTCTGTGGATTTGGGGTGGAGAGTTCCATAGATGTCTATTAGGTTTGCTTGGTCCAGGTCTGAGCTAAAGTACTGGATATACTTGTTAATATTCCTTCTCGTTGATCTAATATTGAGAGTGGAGTGTTAAAGTCTCCCATTATTATTTTGTGGGAGTCTAAGTCTCTTTGCAGGTCATTAAGAACTTGTTTTATGTATCTGTGTGCTCCTGTATTGGGCACATATATATTTAGGATCATTAGCTCTTCTTGTTGCACTGATCCTTTTACCATTATGTAATGCCCTTCTCTGTCTCTGTTGATCTTTGTTGGCATAAAGTCAATTGTATCAGAGACTAGGATTGCAACTCCTTTTTTTTTTTTCTCTCCATTTGCTAGGTAGATCTTCCTCCAGCCCTTTATTTTGAGCCTTTGTGTATCCTTGCATGTGAGATGGGTTTCCTGGATATAGCACAACAATGGGTTTTGACTTTTTATCCAATTTGCCAGGCTGTGTCTTTTTATTGGGGCATTTAGCCCACTTACATTTAAGGTTAATATTGTTATGTGTGAATTTGATCCTGTCATTTTGATGCAGGCTGGTTGTTTTGCCCATTAGTTGATGCAGTTTCTTATTGTGTCGGTGCTCTTTACCATCTGGTACATTTTTGGAGTGGCTGGTACTGGTTGTTCCTTTCTATGTTTAGTGCTTCTTTCAGGGGCTCTTGTAAAGCAAGCTTGGTGGTGATAAAATCTCTGAGCAATCACTTGTTCATAAAGGATTTTATTTCTCCTTCACTTATGAAGCTTAGTTTGGCTGGAAATGAAATTCTAGGGTGAAAATTCTTTTCTTTAAGGATGTTGAATATTGGCCCCCACTCTCTTCTGGCTCGTAAGGTTTCTGCTGAGAGGTCTGCTGTGAATCTGAAGTGCTTCCCTTTGTAGGTAACCCGACCTTTCTCCCTGGCTGCCCTTAGCATTTTGTCCTTACTTTCAACCCTAGTGAATCTGACAATTATGTGCCTTGGGATTGCTCTTGTTGAGGAATATCTTTGTGGTGTTCTCTGTATTTCCTGGACTTGAACATTGGCCTGTCTTGCTAGGTTGGGGAAGTTCTCCTGGATAATATCCTGAAGAGTGTTTTCCAGCTTGGATTCATTCTCTCCATCATACTCAGGTACACATATCAAACGTAGAGTAGGTCTTTCCCCATAATCCCATATTTCTTAGGAGGATTTGTTCATTTCTTTGTAGTCTTTTTTCTCTACTCTTTTCTTCTCATTTTATTTCATTGAGCTGATCTTCAATCTCTGATATCATTTCTTCTGCTTGGACGATTCAGCTATTGAAACTTGTATATGATTCGCAAAGTTCTCCTGTTGTGTTTTTCAGCTCCATCAATTCATTATATTCCTCTCTAAGCTGTTTATTCTCAATAGCATTTTGACAAATTTTTTTTCAAGGTTCTTAGTTTCTTTTCATTGTGTTGGAACATGTTCTTATAGCTCAGAGTGTCCACCTTCTAAAGCCTGTTTCTGTCAATTGATCAGACTCATTCTCCATCCAGCCTTGTTCCCTTGCTGGTGAGGAGTTGTGATCCCTTGGAGGAGGAGAGGCATTCTGGTTTTGGGTATTTGTATCCTTTTTTCACTGGTTTCTTCCCCTCTTTGTGGATTTATCTACTTGTGGTCTTTGTGGTTGCTGACTTTCAGATGGGGTCTGTGAGTGGACATCCTTTTTGTTGCTAATGAGGTTATTTCTTTCTGTTTCTTAGTTTTCCTTCTAACAATCAGGCCCCCCCTGCTCTAGGGCTGCTGGAGGTCCACTCCAGATGCTGTTTGCCTGGGGATCACCTGCAATGGGTGCAGAACAGAAAGGGTTGCTACCAGTTTCTTCTTCTGCTATCTTTGTCACAGAAGGATACCCACCAGATGTCAGCCTGATCTCTCCTTTATGAGGTGTCTCTCTGGTTATATGGGGATTGGGGAGCTGCTTGAGGAGACAGTCTGTCCCTTATAGGAGTGCAAGTGCTGAGCTGTGAGCTCCATTGTTCTATTCAGAGCTGCTGGGCAGGTACGTTTAAGTCTGCTGCAGCGGAACTCATAGCCACTTTTTTTCCCCAGGTGCTGTGTCTCAAGAAGGTGGGGCTTTATTTGTAAGTTCCTGTCATTCTGCTACCTTTTTTCAGAGATACCCTGCCCAGCAAAGAGGTAGCCTAGTCACAGTCTGCCAGCAGAGGCGTTGCTGAGCTGCTGTGGGCTCTGCCCATCTGCTGTGTGTACTTCCTTGCAGTTTTGTTTGTAGGAGTATAGTTAGAACTGCCTCAGTAAGGGCGGTCTGCCTCAGTAACAGCAGACTGTCTCTGTAATGGCAGACTGCCTCAGTAATTGCTGAGTGCCTTGGTAATGCTGGACTGCCTCAGTAATGGTGGACTGCCTTGGTAATGGTGGACTGCCTCAGTAATGGAGGATGCCCTTCCCCCCACAGAGCTGGACCATCCTGAGTCCAGCTGTGCTTGCTGTGAAACTCTCAGTCCAGAGTATTTCAGATTACTGGTCTTTGTGGGGGTGGGACCAGCTGAGCCAGATCACCTGGCTCCCTGTTTCAGCCCCTTTTTTTTCAGTTGAATGGGCGACTCTGTCTCTCAGGCATTCCAGTTGCCAGTTGAAACGGTACCCGGGTTTGTGTGAGTTTTTGTGTGGATACCCACTACACCAGCTGAAACAGCCATGCTGGAGACTCATGGTGCTTTTTTCGCCTGGGAATCTCCTAGTCTGTGGGCAGTAAAAGTTCGTTTGGAAATGCGGGGATCACTCACCCTCTACATTTTCTCTGTGAACTGCAATCCAGAGCTGTTCCTATTTGGCCATCTTGGATCCTCTCCCAAACTAACAATATTCTGATGGCAAAGACATCCGCAAGTCAATTTCAAGTCTAAGAATAACTATTCTACATCTGGGTTGTTGTTTGTATTTGTTACAAATCTATTTTAAATAAGCCAATTCTCCATACAGATTTGACTTATAAATATGGGTAGAGAGGTTATGGTTGTCAAACGTAAAGACAGGAATACCAATGATTTGTGGTTGCCTTTATCTAAACCCTGTGATTCTCTATAAATAAAACTAATCCAGACATCCCACTTTCTTGGTATATGTTCCATCATAAAGTATGGATGACTTGAAGAAGCTGATTACCTTTCTGATAGAATACATATACTCTCTAAAGACGGACTCAGTATCTTCTTTTTACTTCATGAAATACATTTTTAACCTAAGACACTTAGAGGTGGATGTACTTCAAAATACATTGAAAATAGACTGCAAATCTATACAAGCATGTTTCCATGCTCATGTTTCTTCTCAAAGAGGCATGCTTTGCAAAAGCAACCTCATTCTTAACAAGTGTTTAATGAATGTCCACATAGAGCTGGATCACTCTTGCATATTTAAAGATGATGTGGACAACAAGTATTGCATGTGTATTTAGACATAACTGAAAAGACTGATACAGGACCAGCAGCACAGAGTCATTAGTAATACTCAATTTTTTATAACTCAACAAATATTAAATAAGCAAGTACTATAGTGGGCCATATGCTACATGAGAGGATTGAGGTCTGAAAGGGGGAGAGTAAGAGGTAAAGATTAGGGAGATAAAAAGAAAATCCTAATTTTTATTCATGTATCTAAGTCAGCAAAATTTTTAATTTGAATTGCTCTCCCTGTTAAACACAGAAAAATGAGTACTACTATCTAGTAAACAAATGTCATTGATCTAAATTCATTTTAGATCATCTGTGTAACATTTATCAAAATGTTAAAGAGAGGTAGCTGAGATGTAGTCTGCAAAGAAAGCACCAATATGTCAAATAAATAGAAAATCCACATCGTATTCATATGGTTTTTCTGTAAGTTGCCGTGTATGGAAGGCATGCTTAGCCCTTTCACTGGGCCAATGTTCACAGTGGTTGGCTAGCTATTGGTTAGTGTTTTGTTAAAATGCATTGCTTAAAATGTTACCTACGTGTAGGAAAATTTATCATACAGAAGAGGCTCTCTACAGACAGAAATATGTAATACAATGCTTTTGCTTTCATCTAAAATGATATTGTCAAAATATAAAACACTAAATTACCTTGAAAATAATATCAAGAACACAGAAGAAAAAAAATTTATAAATTTCACTGCCAACTAAATTGTACTGAATAAATTAAATGTGTAACAGCAAGGTCTTACATTTTAAAGCTGTGCTTCTCAAATATTAGTGGGCATGTTAAAATGCAGATTCTGGGCCGGGCGCGGTGGCTCACGCCTGTAATCCCAGCACTTTGGGAGGCCGAGGCGGGTGGATCACGAGGTCAAGAGATCAAGACCATCCTGGTCAACAAGGCGAAACCCCGTCTCTACTAAAACTACAAAAAATTAGCTGGGCATGGTGGCGCGTGCCTGTAATCCCAGCTACTCAGGAGGCTGAGGCAGGAGAATTGCCTGAACCCAGGAGGCGGAGGTTGCAGTGAGCCAAGATCGCGCCATTGCCCTCCAGCCTGGGTAACAAGGAAAATCCTCCGTCTCAAAAAAAAAAAAAAAAAATGCAGATTCTGAGTCAATTAGGTCTGAGATGGGGTCTGAAGTCCTGCATGTTTACCATGTTTTTAGATGAGGCATACGCTACTGTTTCTCTTCACTTTGAATGGCACTACTCTGATAAGTATGTTTATGAGCAACAGTACAAGCAAGATCTTTTCCTTGAAGACTTTATGGCAGAGTAACCAATTTGGATGGGGAGAGGAAATGGTATGCTTCACAGTTAATTTTAAAATTAAGATCTGAAATTATCTGTGTGAGTGGAGAAGAAAAAAAAAGTTGCCCATGTTTGTGATTTAGGGAGCATTAGAAGTGCATATAGAAACTCCCCCAAGAAAGGAGAAGAAACTGCCTATCATAGAGAATGGTGTGCCATCATCAGAAATTGAGTTATTTGGATTAAAACAGTGTTCCCAAACTTGCCTGTAAATAATAATTCACCTGAGGTAGTTATTTAAAATAGATTCCCAGAGCCCATTCCAAACCAACAAAACCAAAATCTCCAAGGGTGGAGTCTGGACATTTAACAGTCTTGGCCATTTGTTACCACCAAGCAAGTTTGGGAAAAAATAAAATAAAAAATAAAGCTTCTTCCAGTGTTTTATTTAAAATGAAAATGCTACTAGGAAAGGTTACCTAGTAAACTGGCATTGATCATATTTATCCAATTGTGTTTTTCGTGTCAACTAAGATTAGGGTTTATGGGAAAGAAATTTGGATGAGAATATAAATGAGGTCATTTTGAAGGGAAAAGTTAGACTGGGTAAGACATAACAGGAAAGGACTCCTAATCAATCAAATCAGGACAAGTTAAGAAAGAGAAAACGAAAATAATTTTCACTTGCCAAGAGCATATCTTTTGACATTTATGCCTAAATCTACATTAAATGATTTTGTGAACATTAGGACGTTTCTTGAGTATTCTGTCTCAACCTGGCCTAGTTACAATGAAGGTATATAAAACTTACCTCCACCTATAAAAGGTGACACTCCAGGTGTGACTGTAGACTGCACAGGGATTAGCAATGGGGTCCAATGGCTGTTTCATGCTTCTGTGATTGAGACGCAGGCAGGTGGCGAGCCTTTAATACATTGCCATTCTCTCTGCAGAATAGCTCCATTCTCTTGAAAGTCTAAAGCACAAAGGAAGATAACCCTTGTCTCCCTAAAGACTTTCTCAAGTAAAAGAAGAGCAGAAACAAGAAACCATCAAGTAATAAGGTACTCAGCATGGCACACCATCTCAGAGTTTGCCAGCTGCTGACTTGCAGGCCAATTACCAAACAATTACCAAATGTTTTATTTGACTTATAGAATATTTTTATTTTTAAAAACAAACTTCAATAAACACCAGCATTTAAAATATGAGAGAGATTTTACATGAACAATTAGATTTTTGGTTCCTCTTGAAACACTGGAGGACTAAGTATACCCACATCTCCTTATGACAACAGTTGGCAGAGGCTGATTAGCCAGGGGTCCTCTGAGACATGAGCATACTTTCCACAGTCACCACCAGCCACAGTTGTCTCCTAGACCTGCAACATTTTTGATTCATTGGCGTTTAAATCTCTCTGTTCTACTGCTAGTTCCACAATGTCTTCTATCTCCTACAAGAGCCTCAAGCAATTTCATGATATTTTGCTCCCAGCAACACCTCCTTCACTGGAAGATCAAGGACACAGGAACACAGGCGTTGGAGACAGATAGAGTAGAGTTCAAAGATGGCCCTGATGTTTTTCAAAACTTCAGGAAATGGCTCATGTGATAACAATTTCACTCTCAAATGAGTCACAGAGGCAAGCCAGTGCACAAATTCTTTTTCATTTGATCTTTTTACAACTCTGTCTTGTTCTCACCCTAGCTTCTTCAGTTTACACAGAACTTGGTTGATGCCAGAAAATGCCTTATTGTTTCATATTTGATCTGGTTCTCCTGCCAAGGTTGAATGTTTTCCCCACTGAGCACTTAGCCTGAGCTGGGAGTTACTCTCTCCCAACATGACCGATGGTACCTGAATAGGTTTAATAAAACCTGCTTAGAATCAGTGAATCTTCTTCCAATCACAAGCAAGATTTCAAATGTGTCTTGAAGGTAGAAAAGTGATTCTTCGATTTTATGTCTCTTGGTTCCACTGCAGTTTCACTTTCCTAACTGAACTACAACGAATTTATAGTCTGAAGGTTTTTATCTACCAAAAGGAATTTGTTATTTCCTACGTTGTTATTGAGTTATTTTCTACACGTAGTTTCTCAATCTAGATTTAACAATCCTTATTGGCAGGGATTATTTTTATATGTTTTTCATAAATTCTTGGGCACTTAAAACAGTATCAGGCACATCACAGGGCTTCAAATAAATACTTCTTGCTCACTGACTCAACTTTGCTCATTACATTTTATTTGTTTAGAATTCATTGTGGATGCTTTCATTTGAGGTAATATTTCATTTATTTGTTTAAAATATAGCCAATAAACAAAAAATTATAAAATTGCTGCAGGAATTTTACAGATCTTCTTTGCCTTTTGTTTGGGATTTTAGTCTGGAATAAAGTTTTGGTATGCTGTTCACAGTAGAAATGGTGCTTTAGGCTGGGCACAGTGGCTCACACCTATAATCCCACCACTTGCGGAGGGAGAAGGGGAAGGGGAAAAGGAAAAGGAAGGAAAGGAAAAGAAAGGGAGGAAAGAGAGGAAGGGAAGAAGGGAGGGAGGGAGGAAGGGTAGAAGAAAGGAAAGAGGGAAAGGAAGGGAAGGGAAGAGGAGGGGAGGGAAGGGGAGGGAAGAGAAGGGAAGGAAAACTTTAGACACTGAAGCATCAAAAAAGGTATCATCAAGCCCTCTGCCTTAATGGGACTGACACCATGCCTACTCAGAGAAACACCTGTCAAAGAAGTTATCTTGGCATGAGTTGCATCTACATGTTGCAGAATGCTATCCAAAAAACTAATTCGTTGCATGTATTTTTGTAAATGTTTATAAGCTTGAAAATGTAGCATTAGCATTTCCTTTCCCCATTCTTCCCAGACCCAAATGTTTACAAATAGGAGTGAAGCCAGATATATTTTCCATCTTATTGTATATCTTATATATCTTGTGATGCTCAGACACAAAAGGACAAAGACATTGCCATGTTGGCAGAGAAAATTGCCAGTATCTCTCATCCTTCAAAGGGAAACTCAAAATAAGAAAATTAGAAGAGTGGAGTCACATAAGTAACAGATCATAGAAGTGAAGAAAAGCAAATATAGGGAAACAAGCAAGAGTCACTTCTTGGCAGCGGCGGGGGGGATGAGGGAGTGGTGGATGGAGGTGGCAAGGTGCAGGACTAACTCTGCAACTTGCCATGTTTGTCAGGATATTCTGTTTGCCAACCCTGAACCCAGCCCTGTGTGCAGCCATGCTGGCTCTGCACAGCCTGACTTGGGGGAATGGAGCCCCCAGCTGTATAACACGTAGTCCCCGGGCAGTCATAAAGAGACCCAACCAGTCTATACCAATAAGCCCACATCTACATCACCAGAAAAAGGGAGCAATATAAGAAATGTTGTAATATACCAACATACTATTTTATAATTACTTGTCTTATAGTTTTTTTTTCCATATTCCAAACTATAAGCAAGACCTTTTTAGCATTTCCTTGAGCTTGGATAAAAATCCCCTTGTAATCTTTCACAAGAGTCTGAGTCTGCACTAATTAAAGATTGTCCTCTGGATCCCAAGAAGGGAGTGGGCGAACAAACATAATATTGAGAGTAAAAAGAGCAAAGATTCCCAGAGGCTATGAAGAAGATAGGGTCTACAGGACCCCAAGAATACTGGGGAGCCAGTCCCCATAAAGTGCTAGAATTCCAGGAAAATATTTCAGATTATAAGATTGTGCAAATAAAACGAGGCCTAAACACGAGCCTAGGCCAGGATTCCCACCTTCATATTGATGCAGGAGCAGCAGCACCATAAACAACAGCCCAGGCTGGCTTCATTAAAGAGGTGTCAGCAACCACTCAAGGCCTGAGATTAAAGCCTCTCTCATGGTGCTTTATGCCTTCTGCTTTCTGGCATGGCCTTGGGAAGGAAGAAGTTCCAAAGAGTAACTGAAATTGAATATGTTACATCTTCATGACTACACACTCCTAGATAGGTCTTAGTTGAGACCATTTAGATGAGTTCCATTTCTTGCTTACAGGTTTGAAGTTGCAAATTTGTATCTTTCTATACTCAGAAGTAGCATCTGTACCACTGGTATCCAGAGCTAGAGATACAGAAATAGCCACAGTACATTATTACCAATATTGCTTCCTAACAGTGACACGTATTCTTATTTTTCAGTTGGTTAATACCAAATCTGTGTACTCTCAAAAATTATCACTTGCTCCTATCCCAACAGGCTAACAGAAATATTACTTCATTCCCTTTCCCCAATCATATTTATTTTCATTATTCAAGTCAACATAATTAACCACACCACGCCAGACCAAAAAATTCTATTCTCAGACATAATTATTTTTAAATTAGTGGAAGTAATCTAATCACTTTTACATACAAATAAATGTTGTCTGAATCCACAGCCATTGAAAATACCCTTCTGGTAAATATGGAATTCTTTGAAACAATCACTTAAAGATGACATTAAATGCCCTCTCTGCAAATAAATTATGTCACAGAGTTTAATGAGAACTACTGGTTCATTATCATAAGTTAGGTAGATTTTCCTTTCGCTGTTTGTATTGATTTGACATCGTCAAAATAAGAGAATTACCAAATAAACTTGAGAACAGTTTAGTGTGGAGGTGAGGGCAGACTGTTGAAGTTTTTGTTTCATTACTTGCCCTTGATATTAAACTTCTCAGCATCACTAGGTTTAGTGTCTTACATTTATTTGTTACTGGCACTCTATTGTCATGTTTAAAATCCAAAATGCTATTGTTTTGATGACTATATTGTTTTGATAGCTATTGTTTTGATGTATTTAGCCTATGCTTTATCTGATTCCCTTGGTTCTCCTGTGCAAAGGAAAGGACACTGGTATAAGATAATTCAGTAACTAGATGTAGTACAGAATACTCCCTGCTCTGGCAGCACAGTACCTTCAGCATAGAACTGGAATTTAATATTATATTAGAAGTAGAGCTTACTAAGAAAATCACCATGCATCATGCCAAAAAGGAAAATATAATACAAATATGCAACGCATGCACTCATACCTATGCTCCAAATCATAATGAATGCTATGAAAATATAGATTTGGTTTTTACCAACTGATAAATAAGTGATATAATTCAGCAATAGGCCCCTTGGAATCTCTCAAACACAGGAAAAATCCCTCTACTAATTTTAACACAAAAATATTTTATTGGACCTATAAACATCTTTCCAAACAGAAAAGGTAAGAGAAGAGGAGAGGCAAACAGACAGGGAAGGTGATGAGGAAACAAAGAAGAAAGGAAATGGCTGTTTTGAATATTTTTAAGCATATACCATGTACATGTTTTCTTTAAATATTATTTAAACTGAGTTCATCTTTGAACTTTCTAACGTAATCAACAACAGCTTTCCTTTTTCGCATGGTCCTGAGCAGTCACCCCTCACCTAATTTCCCCACATCTAACCTCTTTCTTCTCAAATCTGTCTTTTATGCAGTCACCAGTTAACCTCCTGAACAGCCTGGATGATATCAACCCCATTTTCCAACATCTTTTACACAAATAGAAGTTTAATTAAGTCTAAACTTCACCAGACATGTCTCTTTCATTCATCTACATTATTAGTCACCCAAACTATCTCTCACTGTATTTAGTCACATCTTCACTCCCCCAAGTGAACTGCTCAGTCAAGGAGAGGACCTCCTGACAATTGACAGCCACATTTATGTTTCTTTTTATGCTCTTTCCATCGAGTTCCTTTCCACTCTCTTTCAAAATTTCTATTCCATTACACAAACTTCCATCATATATACTTCAAGAGACTTAGAACCCACTTCTGTTTTCTTCCCACCACTCTATACCCAGCAGCTAGCACAACATCTGCCTTGGTCAGCACTCTGGAGGGCAGAGATCACGTCCTATCTATCTTTGTATCCAGTGCCTAGCCCCACATTCAATAAATGTCCCACAAGTGTTGGCTGAATTGAAAAAATTTAAATTCCACATTTTGAAATTCTACTACTTTCTCAGGACTCACCTTGGATGCAGCATTCCTGTGCACCCTGTTGGATCATGACGGCCCTATCTATCCCTCTTTCCTATTCTCTCCTGGCACATTTTTCTTAAGCCCTATTATGGCAATTGGTTCCTTCTGTGTTGCAGTATAATAGTTGTTTATGTGTCTTTCCCCTACAGTTTGAACTAAATCCTAGGTCAGAGGCAGATAGAGTTTATTTCATACAATTCCTCACCAGTGTAGGAGCTCCTACTCCACAACCCAAATAAGTTGAGCCATTTAATCTTCCCTGTGTCCCGGCATGTCGTGTACCAGTTCTAGTGCTTTCACTACTCTGGAATCTCTTCTACTTTTTTAAAGAGGCACTTGGAATTAAGTTTATTAATCTAGATATTCTCTTTCACCCAGGGCACAGAATTCCTTCCCATAATTGTCATATTATGCCTACCACCAGACTGCCTTACAAGAGCTCCCGAAGGAAGCACAAAATATGGAAAGGAAAAACCACTACCAGCCACTACAAATACACAGTCAAGTACACAGACCAGTGACACTATAAAGCAACCACATAAACATGTTGGCAAAATAACCAGCTAGCATCATGACGACAGGATAAAATCCATGTTTAATAATACTTTTTTTTTTAATTTATTATACTTTAAGTTCTGGGGTACACGAGCAGATCGTGCAGGTCTGTTACATAGGTATACACGTGCCATGGTAGTGGTTTGCTGCAGCCATCGCCCCGTCATCTGCATTAGGTATTTTTTCTAATGTTATCCCTCCCCAATCCCCCCACCCCCTGCTACTCCTCCCCTAGCTCCCCAACCCCCCAGGCCCTAGTGTGTGATGTTCTGCTCCCTGTGTTCCTGTGTTCTTATTGTTCAACACTCACTTATGAGTGAGAATATGTGGTGTTTGGTTTTTTGTTCTTGTGTCAGTTTGCTGAGAATGATGGTTTCCAGTTTCATCCATGTCCCTGCAAAGGACATGAACTCATTTTTTTATAGCTGCACGGTATTCCATGGTGTATGTATGCCACATTTTCTTTATCCAGTCTATCACTGATGGGCATTTGGGTTGGTTCCAAGTCTTTGCTGTTGTGAACAGTGCTGCCATAAACATACATGTGCATCACATCTTTATAACAGAATGATTTATAATCCTTTGGGTATATACCCAGTAATGGGATTGCTGGGTCAATGGTATTTCTATTTCTAGATCCCTGAGGAATCACCACACTGTCTTCCACAATGGTTGGATTAATTTACACTCTCACCAACAGTGTAAAAGTGTTCCTATTTCTCCACATCCTCTCCAGCATCTGTTGTCTCCTGATTTTTTTAATGATCGCCATTCTAATACTAGAATGTAAACAGGCTAAATGCCCTAATTATAAGACACAGAGTAGCAAACTGGGTAAAGAGCCAAGACCCACTGGTATACTGTCTTCAAGAGATGCATCTCATGTGCAAAGACACTCAAAATAAAGGGATGAAGCAAAATTTACCAAGCAAATGGAAAACAGAAAAAAGCAGATGTTACAATTCTAGTTTCAGACAAAACAGTCTTTATAATAACAAAGATCAAAAAAGGCAAAGAAGGGTATTACATAATGATAAAGAGTTCAATTCGACAAGAAGAGCTAACTATCCTAAACATATATGTGCCCAACACAGGAGCACCCAGATTTATAAAGCAAGTTCTTAGAGACCTTCAAAGTGACTTAAATCCACACACAGTAAAAGTGGGAAACTTAAACACCCCCCTGACAATATTAGACAGATCATTGAGACAGAAAATTAACAAAGATATTCAGGACCTGAATTCAGCACTGGATCAATTAGATCTGCTAAGATACCTACAGAACTCTCCACAAAAGAAAAAGAAACACACACACACACACACACACACACATACACACACAGAGAACACACATTCTTCTCATCACCACATGGCACTTACTCTAAAATCAATCATAATCAAGTAAAGCACTCCTCAGCAAATGCAAAATAAGTGAAATCATAACAGTCTCTTGGACTACAAGGCAATCGTATTAGAACTCAAAACTAAGAAATTCACTGAAAACCATATAATTACAAGGATATTGAATAACCTGCTCCTGAATGACTTTTGAGTAAACAATGAAATTAAGGTGGAAACCAAGATCTTTAAAACTGATGAGAACAAAGATACAATGTGTAAGAATATCTGGGACACAAGCTAAGACAATGTTAAGAGGGAAATTTATGGCACTAAATGCCCACATCAAAAAGCTAGAAAGAGCTCAAGTTAACAATCTAAAATCTCAACTAAAAGAACAAGAGAACCAAAAGCAAACAAATCCCAAAGCTAAAAGAAAACAAGAAATAACCAAAATCAGAACTAAACTGAAGGAAACTGAGCCACAAAAATCATTCAAAGGATCGGTGAAAAAACAAAAGGATCAATGAATCCAGGAGCTGGTTTCTCAAAAAAATAATAGAATAGATAGACTCCCCATATTAATATAATCAGAAGAAGCCTTAGTAATTTTAGAGCCTCTTTTTTTTTATCATATATTGATTTTTTCGATATAAACTTTTTAACTATCTATTAAGTCACTTTTTATATATTAGGAACAGGTTTCAACTACAATTCTATGCTTTGCCTCCATCACTATTCTATTTGCTGAATGACTGATTTGTTGAACTAGTTAATTATGGATTAATACTAAAAAAAATTTCAACCAAATGGATATTATAAAAAGACTTTGCAAATCCCCTTCTAAAATCAAGACAGATGATAATAATGAAATTCCTCTATTACAGTGATTCTCAAGGTGTGTTTCCTGGACTGGCAGCAGCAACAGCAGCACTGGGGAACTGGTTGGAAATGCAGGTTCTCTGACCCCATGCCAGACGGACTGATTCAGGAACTCTAGAGGTGGGGCCCAGAAAGCCAGTTTTGACAAGCTCTTTGGTGATTCTGATACGCTAAAGCGTGAGAACTACTTCCATAATTTATCAAATGGATAATTATTTTGCTGTTCCTTTGATTTGCTATCTTCACTGTGTTTGGCAATCTTTCCCTGTAAGAAGGAATGGCAGAGCTAATTTCCAGTGTATTCCAGGTACTAGCAGGGTGGATGGTCTTTAGTAAATTATTTAACTGTTAGATCCACTCTGTCCTCATTTGTAAAATAAGCACAGTATCTATAATCTTGCAGCATTGTAGGGATGGGGAGGATTAAAGGTAATATATACATAAAGGTATAACCTGTACTTTGTCCTTAATACATATTTTTCTGATCCCCTTTCCTCCTCCTTCCATTTTATTTTCATATTTCTCAAATCACTTATTTCTTGATACTGCATCTTAATGATCCAGACTGATTTAGACAAAGTGGAATTTCCAAATACTTACTTCTTATAAGTTTCATTAAGCTAAATTTGCATTTGGCCAGGAAGTTTCTACTCTTTCTATCCAGTGATTTTATGTCTCTATCTAGGAAATTACGTTTAAAAAGTACTTGGATGTGGAGTAGATATTATGGCTAAGCTTTCCTTCTACAACTCACCTTCAAAGCTCTAAGTTCATTAACATCACCTTATCAGAGGTTCATTCAAACTATAGTCAACAAATATTGAGTCTACACAGTGGGCTTGGCAACCGACACTGGGTACTGGGGATACGGTGGAGGGTAAAACAATACATTCCCTCATGGAGCTTCCAGCTGAATGGATTTATTATATGCATCCAACTGACTTCTTCCTTATATCAGAATTTATATTTCTGATGAAGAAAGCTACCACTCAGTGACTGAGTTAGGAAAACATGATGGAAATAGAAGTATAATTACACACAAGAAGAAAAAGACAGAAAAGCAGTCTCAGAATATAAAATCCTGGTTTTTGAAACCTCCTGTTTATTAGCTTATACTCACCACCAGGATTTCCAGTTGTAACAGATGCTAGCTCTGCCAGGAAATTAAAGGAATATAAACTTTTTTCTAATCACTATTGAAACTAGAAACTTTATGTTTAAGAAAACTTTGATTAATTTCAGTGTTCTAATCATGATTTTATTCAAATCAATTATTACTGCTGGAGATTCAAAAGTTTTTGGAGAAAGTCTAGTGGTTTCTGTGTGAGCTTGATTTGCTCAAATTGTACATATGATAGGCTCCTTGAGAAAATTGTCATGTCCACAAATCTAGCACAGTGTGCAGCCCGGGGCAAGATCTCAATAAGGGATTGTTTATAAAAAAGAGATCTAGTCTTACAGTCAAAAAAGTAATCTAAACTGGACTTGCTGTTTCCAAGGATATGCCTATTGAAAATTTTAATGGGTATAGATAGCCTACCCCAAAAAGGTGGTACCAACGTACAAATTTTTCACTAACAGGGTAAAAGTGTGCCCTTTCCCAAATCCTCAACAATGCTGTATTTTGTTAGTCTTTATTTTTTGCTATTTTAAATAAACATTAAAACTGGATATCCTTATTTGCATGGCATAGATGTAATGCTGAACATAATTTTATATTTATAATGATCTATTGTTTTCTGTGAATTCTCTGTGTTCTTTGTACATGTTCTTAAAGATATACTCACCTGTTTGCTTAATGATTTCATTTTAGTTTTTGCAAATATTTTTGTGAATTCAGTGCATTTTTTTTTTTTTGCCTTTTTGCCCATTGTTCCTTTGTGTCCAATGTCCACTAACAGAATTTGGTTATTTAGAAGATAATACATTTATACAATGGAATATTACACAGTCATTAAGAATGATGTAAATATTTATGAATATGTACAAATGTTTACACATTGTTGGGTTTATATGGAAACAGGATAATAACTAGGTTGAGTTTTTTATCTCCTTTGTATGACATGTATTAATTATGAGTAAATGCTCAAAGGATAGCATTTTCCAGATTTTTTATTTCATTTTGTTCTCAAAAAAGAGTATTCTAGTCTCATACTTTTGGGAAGTACTGCAAATTAACCTTTTTTTAGGTTCTCATAGCACTATCAGGATTAAAAATTCTGTGGCCTACAATAAGCTTGCTTAACATTGTTTAACCCAGCATTTCTCAAACTTTTCATTAAAGTCTTCTACTTTAAAAAATAATAACTAATAATCTGAAACAGCATTCTACAGAGAGCATTTTGAGAAAGCTTGCATGGAAAACCATCTGGAAAGACATTCATCAAAATGGTAGGAGTGGTTATCTCTAGATACTGAAATGTAGATAATGTTTGTTTTAATATTTTTCCTTTATATCTGAACATTTTCCAAAAACATGTATTATTTTGCAGTTACAATAAAGAATATAATAATTTTCATTTTGAAAATAAGAGGAAAATTTACTACACAAACCAAATGTAGGAATTTAAACAGTTTAACCCATTTGTCATGAGAACATTAGTAACATTTGTTTTATAAACAAAGGTGTTATCAACATCTTCTGGAATTGTTTATTCAGTCACGTGGGTGGAACTGAGCTGATTCTGTCCTTCTCAGACACTGGAGAGTATACATTTTTGTGCTGATATACTCAGCCAGATCTCCAGCAACAAGAAGCTGCTCCATTAAGCAAGGGGAGAAAGGAGATAAGGAGATGAGGAGAGAATAGATTGACAGACAACTGGGCAAGTTGGAATTGTAATAGAAAATAGACCAGCTTAAGCTCCACATCCCCCACCCCCACAGTTGACGTTCGGCATGTGTCAATCTCCTTAAAGACTGTGTTAACCTTTCCATACTAGCGTATAACCTTTCCATACTAGTGGTATTGTTTCAAGACAAGAGGAAAGTAAAAAAATATTCAAGTAAGATACTCTTTTTCTTACAATGAATGTATCTCACTATTTGATTTACTTATTTCTCTATATATGCTAAAAGAAACTTTAAAACAATTTCTAAAACAAGCTTCAGCTCAGAAAAATATGCTGCTAAGCCTGAATAACCTGATTCCTTAGGAAGAACATCTCTTCATCAGCAACTGTGCACAAAACCAAAGACACAAGTTTTGCAAGAGATTTTGCTCACATGGTGGCACTTATGGGCATTACCTTCTTGGGCAAGCAACAACTTGGAAGGAGCAATGCTTATTCCAGCAAAAAGGTTTTACTTAAAGTGTAGGCAGACTACAAATGGTACTCGTATCATAGAGAATGCTGCCAAAGGCCTCAGGGGCATGAAAAGCAGAGTGATGTGGCACCACAGTCTCGTGACTCAAGCTTAGTCAAGGTGTTATGTCGGAGTGTTTCAAGGTTAAAGTATCTAAACATCTCAGGAAGGAACAATTGGTTCTGGAGAAAGAAAATATTAGAGCTAAAAATGAAGACAAAAATAAGCTTCCACTTAAGCAAAGTCCAATAAATCAGGAGCTCATCACTCAAAAACAAAACTGTCAGCAATAATCATGGTAAACCACTCCACATCCCTGGCACAATGAAGAAAGTTCCCAGTGGGCACAGTAACAGGTTTTCATCAAAATGGCTGAGTGTGGCAGCTCAGCAACAGAGGCCAGCATGGATCTGAGAAGGCTTATTATTCAATATTTACTGGTTTCCAACCTAGATAAGGAGGTGGAATCCAGGCAGAATTTACATTCACTTGACAATACTTACAACTTACATGTCTTAAAGCCACATATGTCTATCTGACTTTTTTTCTATGGGCATGAGAAGGTAATTCAGACAAAGACATTTCCAACTTCCCATGAGAAAGCCTAGGGATTATCTATTCCTCTCCTGACCCTGATACTTGCTTTGTATTTCTGTCTGGATTTGAGAGCATGGATCTAATTTTTATATTTATTTCTGTGCATTTTTTATGGTGGAAAAAAGGAAACAATGAGTGGCATAAATCAAAATATTATGTTACTTAAGTTGTTCTACCCAACGCTAGGCAAAAAGTCACCCAATGTATTCAGAGTCACCCTAGGCACACAATGGATACTCAGGAAAGAGGCCTTAAACACAATTAAATTGACTCTTACTTGTAGATGTATTTGTTCTTTTTCTTAAATTAGAGCCAATAATTCTAATAGCTTTGTATAGCAATGAATTACAGATACACATTGCTAACTTGAAGAAACTTTAGTAAGCATCAAATAACAATAAAAGCGAACTGGCACATTTTACTCATGGCTTTGTAGCTATTACTCATGTAATCTTCCCAAAAGTTATACAGACCAAGTATTATTAGTAGTACTATTGAGAAACAAACAAACCAAAGCACAAAGAGCTGCGTAACATGTTTATACATAGTTACATAACCACATAGTGACAGACCCAGGATTTGAACTTGGGTTGGTACCACACCTGTACCCTAAGGGCATCTTTCTCTATCTTGGCCAGACTGTTGATTCTCCAGATTCAGAAAAGTTCTTGACTCTCTAAAGCCAGAAAGGAGGGGCTACATTCCTAAGCCCAAAGTCAAGGCTCCTGTTTTCTAAATTTGTATAGAACCCAACTAGCTACCTGCAAATTCCAAGAGAGGGATCATGATATTTACTTAACTGCCTCCCAAAAAAGAAGATTTAATAATTCACAGGCATATATGACAGCCCTCACTGGCAAGTCTTTGTTTTCAACTCACCTGGTCACTACTTCTCCATTTGTCTTCACTGCACATGGTGACAGCTGCCCTCTTCAGAGCTGCCCTTCCCAGAGAGCCTTATGGGAGTGGTGAACAGCACCTGACTGAGGCATCAGTGTGTCTAGCTTCAGTTCTGGCTCTCCACCAACAAGCTTTGTGAATTTAGCAGAAACATTTCATCTCCTGTGGTCTAATTCCTCACCTGGAAAATAAATGGATCACATAGATTGCTTTGATAAAATGAAAAACTCTTCAGTTTTAAAAAATGTGTATGACAGAGTGCCTAAGCCAGAATATCGTTGCTGGACAAATGTTTGTTGCACAAAATACACTTTTAGCAAGACATTTGGCATTTAATATTCTTTTTTACACATAACTGAATTTGCTGTCTTTCAAACATTAGTTATGTTGGCTCAGTTTTCCAGGTGGGGCGTCTCTCTGCACACCGGAAAGGATACAAAGTGCTGACAGCAACCACTCAGCTTTCCCAACCATTCAACTTTCCCAATCAGTAAGTACCCTTCATCCCAAAAATATTACTGTGAATACTACTAATGATACTTTTATCCAAATTTCTCACAAAGTAATTGTTAATCAACAAGTTCTCTAGAAACTTTGTAGACTAAAACGATATCCCAGAGATCATCTGAACTCTAGTCATCCCCGACCTCTTATGATATATTTTAAGGTCCTGGGGCTCAGTGTCTAATTGGCACAGTGTAGGTCACACACCTGTATGCTGAATGTATCCAGGGAAAGTAAAAGAATCTGGCCCCTCTTAACTGCTGCAGTTACAGGGAAAAACTGGAAACCACTTCACATCAAGACTGCATACTATAGTAATTCCCCCTCAAGGAAATGTGAGTTCTCGTGCAATAAGAGAAGGATATTGGGGAACCAAAGAACAAACAAATGTACACTAAAAATAGCAATGTATATATCCTCTTGGCTTTTCTTTAACACAGCACAAAGTGACTAACCTCTTGCTATTTCTGATGTAATGTGATTTGGCATATTGCAACCAGACTTAATAGATTAAAATCTTCCTGCTGAACCTGAGGATAAAATGTTTGGACTGCATTAAAATAGGCATTATGAAGAATCCAGCATGGCACTTTTGTTCATTGTTTCCTAATAAAATAGCACTGTTTAAAATTTCACAACCACATTTGTTGTTATGGCTAATTCTGAGTATCAACTTGATTGGATTGAAAGATGCAAAGTATTAATCCTGGGTGTGTCCATGAGGATATTGACAAAGGAGATTAACATTGGAATCAGTGGGCTGGGAAAGGCAGACCCACCTTTAATCTAGGTGGGCACCATCTAATTAGCTGCCAGCACAGCTAGAATATAAAGCAGGCAGAAAAATGTGAAAAGACTAGACTGGCCTAGGCTCCCAGCCTAATATTTCTCCAGTGCTGCACCCTTCCTGCCTTCCAACATTGGACTCCAAGTTCCTCAGTTTTGGGACTTGGACTAGCTTTCCCTACTCCTCAGCTTGCAGACAGACTATTATGGGACCTTGTGATTGTGTGAGTTAATACTTAATAAACTCCCCTTTATATAGATATCTATCCCATAAGTTCTGTCCCTCTAAAGAACCGTAATACATTAGTATATTAAAATCTGTTTATACTTGTGGGAAAATCCTGGCTTCACCTTGTTTAATCCGAATTTATTTAGCCACAGAACAATTATTTTACTTTTTAATATATTTTTTCACAAAACAAATATTATTTAAAATATTTAAAAATTTAAAAATGTGTTTAACAGGTTACAAATGTTAGAATCATTTGTGTAATTAAAATATACATGTGTATGTATACATATGCATATATATGCAGCTCCCAGCCCCAGTTTGGTATATGGTAGAAGGAGGAAGTAAAGGATATCTGTACTTTTTAAAAAATCAAGAAGTGATATACTCCTGGTTGGAAATTAACAGCTAGAGAAAGACAAGAATCCTGTAGAACCCAGAGTAAGCCAATCTTCTTCAACTCAAATGTAAGAGCTGGGCTCAGTAGCTTGCACCTGTAATCCCAGCACTTTCAGAAACCCAGGCAGGAGAACCACTTGAGCCCAGGAGTTGAAGACCACAAGCCTGGGCAACACAGAGAGACCCTGTCTCTACAAAAAATTTAAAAACTAGCAAGGCGTGATAGCGCACACTGTGGTCCCAGCTACTCTGGAGGTGAGCCACAATCATTCCACTGCATTCCAGCCTCAGTGACAGAGCAAGAACTTTTCTGAAAAAAAACAAAAACAAAATCTTAAGGCCTGAACTGGCTAAGTGGCTAAAAAGGTGAATTTTTTTTATTCTACTGAGAGAGCATTTGGAAAAAAAGAAACAGTAATATTAGCTACTTTGCTCTTTATTATTCAAAACATAAATCCTTGACCTTATAGATTGAAAGATCTGCCTAATAATCTGTATATTACAGTGTCTTATATTGGAAAATATACCAAAATCCTTTTTTCTATGTAATATATAGCCACAAAGGAAGGAAATCTGCAGTAAAATATATAGTAAAATTGGGTTGCTATTGTTCACTTAAAAGATGATCATTTAAAAATTATACTTTAAAACTCCATTCAATTTGGTGATTCATATGTCAGGACAGTGAAATTACTGCTACCTAGATTTCATTTAAATTGATGATTTCATGAATAATATTTTATCTTTGTTATATATGTCTATATATACATATAATGTATATAAATATAAATGAAATAGATTTTATATGTGTTTTATATAATTGCTGTCAGATGCAGTCTGTTTGTAATTACTATAGACTACACTATATTTTAAAATTTTTGTTTACGTTCTTCTTATCTGCCTTGGTGTACTTTTCAGGGTAGTTAACTGTCATTTTTTAAAGTTATATATGCCTGTATTAAACATAACATTTCTAGATATAGGAAATATTTTTAAAAGGCCTTTAATCCCATATCCAAAGATAATAATTGAATTAGCTACATTTCTTTTATATTTACATATGTATATATTAAGTTGAAGTATGTATTATTTTATATCACCCTCTTTCTACAAAACGTAACAATCATTCTTTATGTCTCACATTTTTCAAAGCATTTTTAAATATTATTATGAATTGCTATATAATATCACGGGCTGTAAATATACCATATTCCATTAAACTTCTGAATTATTTAGGAACAAATAACATTTTTATAATACACAGTCTTCCCACACTGATGCATATCAGTTGGGACATAGGCTAAGATGCTATAATAAAGAAAACCAAAAATGTGATGGCTCAAATTCAGTAGAATTCTTTTCCTCATTGCTGGATCAGGCCAGGGAAGGTGTGTGGCCCCGGCTGTGAGATGTTCACGCTCCTCAAGGTCATCAGGAATGAAACTCTCTCATGTTGATTTGCCTTCCCTAGAGGCTATCCTCCTCTGCAAGGTCAAAGCTGCCTTCCCACCACCATCACATCTGTGCTCCGGACCCAAGCATGGAGGAGTAAAAAGTGAGATCGGTTTCATTTTAAAGATGTGGCCTAGGAGTTCACATCTCTTCCACTCATATCCAATAGGCCATGACTTAATTATGCGGACACTGCACCCAAATGCAAGAAGGGCTGGGAAATGTGAATTCTTCCTAGGTTACATGTCCCCCACTAAAAACATGGGGTCCTATCCCTAAAAGGAAGAATGCAACAATGGATATCAGACAACTACCGGATTCCGCCACAAAGAGCGTTGTTTCCATTATGCAAATATTTTACATCTTTTAGTATAGTTTTATGAGGTTTTTTTTTTTTTTCCCATGTACAGATTTCCTATTATATTGTTAATTATCAGGTATTTTCTATCTGGGAGGGCTACAAATGTGATCTTCCATTATATTTTATAACTGGTTATTACTGGTGTATGAAAAATGTATACATACTCCAGCCAGTTTTCTGAATTTTCTTTTTATTTCTAAGTTTTTTTTATTCCATTTAGTTTTCTAGGAAAATGTACTGTCTCCTGTAAAGAAAGATTACTTTTCGCCTATTTTTAAACTACATTTCTGTTTCATGTATTACTGTTTAAGTTAGAACTTCTAAAAAGAACTAGAAGTAATATAGTAATCAAAAATCCACTAGAATAGTTTTATTCTGTACAGACTGAATGTGGCAATTATTTTGTGTGTTTTAATAAAAAATTTTTAGATCAGTTTAGATTTACAGAAAAATTGAACAAACACTCCAAAGAGCTCCCATATGTTCTGCAGTTTCCCGTAATTAACATTTTATACTATAGGTGGGTACAAAAGTAATTGCGGCTTCCTTTCATGGCAAAAGTCACAATTACTATAAAATAATATTAGTTATAACTATAGTATAGTACATTTGTTGCAATTAATGAACAAATAATTATAGATTATTAGTAACTAAAATCCATACATAGTTTATTCAGATGTCCCTAGTTTTCATCTGATCCCTTTTAATGATCCAGAATGCATCCCATCTAGGTTACCACATGACATTATGTGGGATTTAAGAAAGAAGACCACAAATATAAAATGTCTTTTTGTTTCATATCCAGGTAACATAATATCATTGTAACTCATCACTGTTTACATTTACCTTGGTCACCTGCATGACGTTGTGTTTGTCAAATTTATCGATTCTAGTATCACACTTTTTTCCCTTTCCATACTGTACTCTTTAGAAGGAAGTATTACACACAGTCTTAAAGGATGGAAAGTTTTAGTCTCTTTTTAGGTTAGAGTATCTACATAACTTACTTGGAATTCGGTAAATGTATCTTTTCTCCCTCATTGAATAATTGATATAATCGTTTCATTATATCTGTATAAACTCATGCATAGTTTTTTATACCTTGAGTTATAAAATCTAGGACTTTTTAAATATTTGGTTGCTCAACTTATTCTACCATTAGCCATTGGGAGCATGTTTTGTTGGCTCCTGCACCCCTTTGTCTATTATTTGAAAATAGATAACCTCTAATTTTAAAAAATATTGATATATTCCTATTTTACAAAGAGTTTTTAATGTTTTGCGTTTTTAAATAAGAAAAGTTTCTTTAATACCATTATATGAAATATTAAAATTTTTCTGATATTAATATATTAACAAATTCCCATTTTTAAAATCCTTTATTACTCGAATAAGCCCTTTTTGATCTCAATACTTACTCACTAATAGGCTGGTAACTTCATTTGTTAATATTTTACTAAACATGTTAACATTTAGACTCAAATAGGAGCTAAGGAGCTTCTTTTATATTTCATTTAATTTTTGTGTTATCCTTTAGTATCAAGATTATGCTAACTTCATAAAACCTAATGAAGATATGTTCATCTCTTTCTATACTTTCAAAGCTTGAATATAGTGAGGGAGATAGTTGTAACTTAACAGTTTAAAATAACTACCCTTTAGGACCATCTGACTCTTCAAATCTTTGTGGATGATAACTGATTTTTGTTATTACTTCCAGTATTATTGAACAACATTTTCTGCTTTCTATTGTTTAATTATAATTTGTTTCAAAAAATATCTCTAGTCTCATAAATTTGCAAATAGAGCTATACATATTATTCGTTTGTAATTTTTAATAATTTATTTTTTCTGATGATAAATACCATTTTTCTTTCAAATTTGATAATTCTGTAGGAGATGGGGTTTCTCTTTTAGCTTCTTTAATCTTGCCGTAGTGTAATCTTTCCAAAACAAATATATCAATTTAATTTATCCATTCTGTATTCAAAATCAGTTGTGTGTGCTTTCATATTTATCAGTTCCTTCTTTCTATTTTCTTCTTTATGTTTGTTGTGTTGTAACATTTCTAGTTGTTAGGTAAAATATATAGTGGATTTCCTCCTTCTCTATCTGGTTTTGCTAGTTTGCATTCCTACCAGCAGCGTAAAAGTGTTTCCTTTTCACCACATCAAAGCCAACATCTATTAATTTTTTATTTTTAATTATGGCCATTATTGCAGGAGTAATGTGGTATTTCATTATGGTTCTGATTGCATTTCCCTGATAATTAGTGATGCTGAGCATTTTTTCATATGCTTGTTGGCCATTTGTGTATCTTCTTTTGAGAATTGTTTATTCATGTCCTTAGCCCACTTTTTGATGAGATTGACTTTTTTCCTGCTGATTTGAGTTCCTTGTAAACTCTGGATATCAGTCCTTTGTCGATGCATAGTTTGTGAATATTTTTCTCCCTCTCTGCATGTTGTCTGTTTATTTTGCTGATTACTCTGTTGCTGTGAGAAAGCTCTTTAATTTAATGGAATCTCATCTATCTGTCTTTTGTGTCTGCTTTTGGGTTCCTGGTCATGAAGTCTTTGCCAAAGCCAATGTCTAGAAAGGTTTTTCCAATATTATTGAGAATCTTTATGGTTTAAGGTCATAGATTTAAGTCTTTGATCTATCTTGAGGTGATTTTTGTATAGGGTGAAAGATGGAAATCCAGTTTCATTCTTCTGCATGTGGCTAACCAATCATCCGCAGAACCATTTGTTGAATAGGGTGTCCTTTCCTCACTTTACATTTTTGTTTGTTTTGTCAAAGATCAGTTGGCTGTTAAGTATTTGCCTTTATTTCTGGGTTTTCTTCTGTTATATTGGTCTGTATGCCTATTTTTATACCAGCAGTGCCATGCTGTTTCGGTGACTATGGCCTTATAGTATAGTTTGAAGTTGGGTAATGTGATGCCTCCAGATTTATTCTTTTTGCTTAGTCTTCCTTTGGCTCTGTGGGCTCTTTTTTGATTCCATATGAATTTCAGGATTGTTTTTTCTGGTTCTGTGAAGAATCATGGTGGTATTTTGGTGGGAAATGCATTGACTGCTCTTGGCAGTATGGTCATTTTCATAATACTGATACTACCCATCCATGAGCATGGGATGTGTTTCCATTTGTTTGTGTTGTTTATGAATTCTTTCAGCAGTGTTTTGTAGCTGTCCTTGCAGAGGCCTTTTATATCCTTGGTTAGGTATATTCCTAAGCATTTTATTTTTTTACAGCTATTGTAAAAGGGGTTGAGTTCTTGATTTGCTTCTCAGCTTGGTAGTTGTTGGTATATAGTAGAACTACTGATTTGTGTACAATAATTGCGTATCCTTAAACTTTGCTGAATTCATTTATCAGTTCTAGGAGCATTTTGGATGATTCTTTAGGGTTTTATAGGTAAATGATCATATCATCAGCAAAGAGTGACAGTTTGACTTCTTTACCAATTTGGATGCCCTTTCTTTCTTTCTCCTGTCTGACTGCTCTGGAGAGGACTTCTGGTAATATTTTGAATAGAAGTGGCAAAAGTGGGCATCCTTGTCTTGTTCCAGTTCTCAAGGGGAATGTTTTCAACTTTTCTTCATTCAGTATAAAGCTGGCGGTGGTTTTGTCATAGATGGCTTTTATTATTTTAAGGCATGTCCCTTCTATGCCGATTTTGCTGAAGGCTTTAATCATAAAGGGATGCTGGATTTTGTTAAATGCCTTTTCTGTGTCTATTGAGATAATCATATTATTTTTGTTTTTACTTCTCTTTATGTGATGTATCACATTTATTGAGTTGTGATATTAACTTGCATATGTCAAACCAACCCTGCATCCCTGACATGAAACCCACTTGATCATGGTGGATTATCTATTTGCTATGCTTTTGGATTTTATTAGCTAGCATTTTGTTGAGGATTTCTGCATCTATGTTCATCAGAGATATTGGTCTGCAGTTTTCTGTATTTTGTTATGTCCCTTCCTGGTTTTGGTATTAGCATGATGCTGGCTTTATAGAATGATTTAGGGAGGATTCCCTCCTCTATCTTTTGGAATAGCTTCAGTAGGACTGGTACCAATTCTTCTTCGAATATCTGATAAAATTTAGCTGTGAATCCATCTGGTCCTGGACTTTTTTGTTGGTAATATTTTCAATACTGTTTCAATCTTGCTACTTGCTATTGGTCTGTTCACAGTTTCTATTTCCTTCTGGTTTAATATAGGTGGGTTGTATATTTCCAGGAACTTAATCCATCTCTTCTAGGTTTTCTAGTTTGTGTGTGTAAAGCTGTTCAGAGCAGTCTTGAATAATCTTTTTTATTTCTGTGACATCAGTTGTTATACCTCCCATTTCATTTCTAGTTACGTTTATTTGGGTCTTCTCTCTTTTTTGTTAATCTCCCTAATAATCTGTCAATATTGTTTATCTTTTCTAAGAGTCAGCTTTTTGTTTCATTTATCTTCTATATTGTTTTTCTTGTTTCAATTTCAATTAGTTCTGCTCTGATCTGTGTTATTTCTTTTTCTCTGCTGGGTTTGTGTTTTGTTTGTTGTTGTTTCTCTAGTTCCTTGAGGTATGACCTTAGATGTCTATTTGTGCTCTTTCAGACTTTCCATGTAGGCATTTAATGCTATAAACTTTCCTCTTAGCACCATTTTTGCTTTATCCCAAATGTTTTCATAGGTTGCATCACTATAATCTTTCATTTCAACTAATTATTTTTCATCTTGATTTCATTGTTAACCCAGAGATCTTTCAGTAGCAGATTATTTAATTTCCATGTATTTGTGTAGTTTTTAGGTTCCTTTTGGAGTTTATTTCTAATTTTATTCCATTGGGGTCTGAAAGAGTACTTGATATAATTTTGATTTTTTAAAATTTATTTAGATTTGTTTTGTGGCCTATCACATCTATCTTGAAGAATGTTCCACGTGCTGATGAAAAGAACGTAACTTCTGCAGTTGTTGGGTAGAATGTTCTACAAACATCTGTTAAGTACATTTGTTCTAGAATATAGTTTAAGTCAATTGTTTGTTGACTTTCTTTCTTGATGACTTGTCTAGTGCTGTCAGTGGAGTATTGAATCCCCCACTACTATTGTGTTGCCAACTATCCCATTTCTGAGATTTAGTAGTAATGGTTTTATAACTTTGGGAGCTCCAGTGTTAGGCACATATATATTTAGGATTGTGGTATTTTCCTGTTGAACTAATCCTTCGATTGTTATACAATGCCCCTCTTTATCTTTTCCAACTGTTCCTTTAAAGTCTGTTTTGTCTGACAAAATAACTACTCTGGCTCACTTTTAGTTTCCATTTGCAAGGAATATCTTTTCCACTCCTTTACCATAAGTTTATGTGAGTCCTTATATGTTAGGTGAGTCTCTTGAAGACAGTAGATACTTGGTTGATGGATTTTTATCCATTCTACCATTCTGTATCTTTTAAGTGAACATTCAGGCCATTTATATTCAATGTTAATATTAAGATGTGAGGTACTATTCTATTCATCATGCTAGTTGTTGCCTGAATACCTTGGGTATTTTTTATTGTGTTACTGTTTTATAGGCCCTGTGAGATTTATGCTTTAAGGAGCTTCTATTTCAGTGTATTTTGAGGTTTTATTTCAAGACTCAGAACTCCTTTTAGCATTTCTTGTTGTGCTGGCTTCGTAGTGGCAAATTTTCTCAGCATATGCTTGTCTGAAAAAGACTTTCTCTCTCCTTCATTGTGAAACTTAGTTTTACTACATACAAAATTTTGGTCTAATAATTATTTTGTTTAAGGAGGCTAAGATAGGGCCCCAGTCCCTTCTGGCTTGCAAGGTTTCTGCTGAGAAATCCACTGTTTATCTAATAAGTTTTTCTTTATAGGTTATCTGATGCTTTTGCCTCACAGCTCTTAAGATTCTTTCCTTCATCTTGACTTTAGATAACCTGATGGCTATGTGCCTAGGGGATGAACTTTATGCAATGAATTTCCAGATGTTCTTTGAGCTTCTTGTATTTGGATGTCTAGATCTCTAGCAAGACCAGGGAAGTTTTCCTTGATTATTCCCTCAAGCAAGTTTTCCAAACTTTTAGATTTCTCCTTTTCCTCAGAAACACCAACTATTCTTATGTTTGGTCATTTAACATGATCCCAAATTTCTTGGAGCCTTTGTTCATTTTTAAAAGGTTTTTTCTTTGTCTTTGTCAGATTGGGTTAAGTCAAAAGACTTATCCTCAAGCTCTGACTTTCTTTCTTCTACTTGTTCAATTCTACTGAAACTTTCCATTGTATTCTGCATTTCTCTAAATGTGTCTTTCATTTCCAGAACTTGCGATTTTCTTTATGATATCTATTAATCTGGAGACTTTTTCATCCATATTCTGTTACTGTTTTTTAAATTATTTAAGTTGGTTTTCATCTTTCTCTGGTGACTTACGTAGTTTAATAATCGTCTGAATTCATTTTCTGGCAATCCAGATATTTCTTTTTGGTTTGGATTCATTGCTGGAGAGCTAGCGTGATCTTTTAGGGGTGTTACAGAACCTTGTTTTGTCATATTACCAGAATTACTTTTCTGTTTCCTTCTCATTTGAGTAGCCTGCTTCACTGGAAAGATCTGAAACTCAAGGGCTGCTGTTCAGATTCTTTTGTCCCACAGAGTGATCCCTTGATGTGATGTTCTCCCTCTTACTCTAGGGATAGGGCCTCCTGAGAGCCAGACTGCAGTGATTGTTATTGTCCTTCTGGGTCTAGCTACCCAATAGGGCTACTGAGCTCCAGGCTGGTGCTGGGGAACATTTGTAAAGAGTCCTGTGATGTGATCCATCTTCAGGTCTCCCAGTCATGGATATCAGCACCTGCTTCATGGAAGGTGGCAAGGGAGTAAAGTGGACTCTGTGGGAGTCTTTGGTTGTACTTTTGTTTAGTACACTGGTTTTCTCAAATGCTGGTTATGCTCACAGTTAAGTTGTCATGTAGACAAACACCTCTGGTTAGCCAGGGTGTTGCAGGCAGTGGAATTAACTATTGTTTTCTCCTTCATTGGAGCAGTGTTGTTCTGTTCTAAGTTGCTGTAAGGGCTTGAATTGGTTGGCCTCCAGCCAGGAGGTGGCACTTTTAAGAGAGTTCCAGCTGCAGTAGTAGAAATAACCTAGTTCTACATTGGCTAGGATGAGTACTCCGGTTTCTCAGGTGATGGGTAGGGCCAGAGCTCCCCAGGCATTATGCCTTTTGGCTTCAATTAAGAAGGGTGGGTAGAGAAAAACCATCAGGTGGAGGCAGGAGTAAGTGGGCCTCAGCTCACACTATCCTTGGGCAGGACTTACTATAACCACCATAGGGGCCTGTGGGGGTGATTCTCAGGCCAATGGAATTATGTTCCCAGGGAGGTTATGTATGCCTCTGCTGTGTCATAGGGAAGTGAAGGAAAGCAAGCAGTGACAGGCTCACCCAGCTCACACACAACCAGCAAGGCCAGTCTCATTCCCGCCTTGCCTCCCTAATCATGCTGAGTTTATATCCAGGTAGTCTTCAAGTAGGTATGAGATCTTGCCCCAGACTACAAGCTTCCTGGCTGAGAAAGCAAGCAGCGCTTTCAGACCTTGCACCTCCCCACCTGCCCACATCTTTGGCTGTGGCTTCTGCACTCATATCTGTACTTCCCCTTCATCCCACCCCCAACACTGGATTCTGCTCAGGAAAGTTCATGCTCAGTTGAAATTGTTACAAAGTTCATCTAGGAGCTTCCTTCACCCTGTGGACCCTCCCAAATTCCTCTGGCTGCCTTCCCTTCCGCAATGACTTCTGTGAGATAAGACCAATAATGTCTTCCCTGGACTTGAGCTGAAGGACTGGGAGTGTCTACAGGGCTCTCCCCACTTCTTCCTCTACTTATATAGGTAACAACCCTAAAGCTCCCTAAATCCATTTCAGCTGTAGGAAAGGTTAAATCCTTCTCTGGTGACCTGGATTTTCAGGTTCTCCAGTGGGAATGTGTGTTTGGAGGCTATTTCCACTCTCACACTTTGGAAACTCACAGATTTTTGGTGGTATCACAGCATTTGCAGTAGCAAGTGTTTCTTTCAAAGGGTGACTTCTTTCTATTTTCCTGGTATATTCTTGCAGTGGTCCTTGAAGTAAATGTTCACAATGTGAGTCTTCAGATACTGTTCTTTTTATCTAAGTGAGAGCTGCATCCTGTCTATCTGCCTTTTGTTTCTCCTATCCTATATTTAGTATATGATTTAAAGCTATGAATTTGCTTTTGTGTACAGAGATGGCTGTATCTGTAAAATTTTAATGAATAGCCTTTTCACATTTGTCTATATAATCATTTTAGAATTAGAAATTGCAAGTCTTTAGTAAGAAAATTATAGAGTAAAATTCATAAATCTTGAGTTTTAAAAAAAGTAATATTTTGGAATAGGTGGGAATTAGGACAAGAACATAAGTGGTCTCTAGGTTTTAATGATACTTTTTTTTAATTAAAAGAAAGGTTGAAGGGAGCCTTATGTTAAGATTTTTTTTAAACTGAATTTTTATATTCTAACTACCTAAACAGACATAATTCACTGACTAGTGAAGATTAGATTTTGGTATGCTCTGCTATTAATTGTAAAATATTTTCTCTATTGTGTTTTACTTTCTCTAATGTAAAATATAAGATGGTCTTTATGCATCTGAAATGTAATTTTTAACTTGTAGACTGGTGACCTTAAAAATTATTTTGTATAAGCCCCAGAAAGAAATGCATTTTATATCACAACTCTGTGAACACATATACATACACAAATTAAATAACAGTCTTACAAAAAACACTTACTTTACAAAATGCACCGATATACAGTTGAGCCTTAAACAACATGAGTTGTTCTCTTCCTTATGATTTTCTAAATAATATTTTTTCTCTAGCTTATTGTATGAATACAGTATATAATATACACAACCTACAAAATACATTAATCACCTTTCTACGTTACCAGTAAGGCTTCTGGTCAACAGTAGGCTATTTGTAGTTAAGCCTTTGGTGAGTCAGAAATTACACAGGGATTTTCAGCTTCTCAGGGAGGTCAGCATCCCTTACTGGCAAGTTGCTTGGGAGTAAACTATATTTTTATTCTGTTCCATTTCATTTTATAATTTTTAAAAATACTGTTGATCCACTAGGATCAAGTAATTATTTAATTGTATAAGACCCTTGGTTTACAAAACACTATTCTGGGCCCTGTTAACACTTAAATTTTTAAGCCTTATTCATTGGAAAAGTACATGGTGTCACAAAACATGTTTTTTTTTTTTTAGTATTTGTTTGTTTTACTTCATTGTTAATATGTTTGATAATAGGCCTATTATCATCATTTAAATGGAGAATGGCATTATTAAGATTCTTTTTTGTATTTTCAGAAATATATATAGTCTGTGATGTTTTTTAAGCAGTATCAAAAATTGTTTAATGTGCTCTATTCTCTTATAAATCTAAGTTCCTAGAAAATGATCTTTTATTAGCATTGATAAAGCTTGAGCACAATAAAAGCATTGATTTTTTTTTTTCAATGTCCGCAAATGTGGCATGTATCAGTTGCGGATTTTTCCTCTGGCTTCACACAGGATATTTCATTCTCTTCCCCAGTAACTTGAGAGCAAGACAGTAGAAGGGAAGAGACTTCAGTTACAATGGTGAGTAATATTTGCTAAAAAGACCTGGGCTGTGAAGTTCTTGCATCAAGTTTCACTTCATATGGTGAAGTGTCATTCTCTGAGACATGCTTTCAGATTTTGGATCAGGCCCCAAATTCATTGTTAGTTCTGAAATTTTTACTTCTCTCAGGGAGGGCCTGCCCTTGTTCATTGTACCTGAATCATAAATTTCATAAATGGTGACTTCCCCTAACTCCAGTCAGGGCAAATATAAAATTACTGACTCAGGTTGCTTCTCTCCAGATTGGAGAATATAAGACAAAATCCCCAGGATTTTTCATACTTGTCAGTAGGACTCCTGGGGAGTAAGTTGGGTTTAAGAGGCTCACCATTCCACAGTCATGTTTCTTTCCTTAGCTATAATTCTTTGAAGCACTGGATTTTGTCCCTTTCTTGTTTGAATTGCTGCTGTGGATTTTTTTGTTTGTTGGAGGGAAAGACATAGGGGTTCTGATTTGTACTTTTGTATTGTCTTTCAGTTCATTATGAATTGGCCTAGTGATATTCTATAGAGCAGATTCATTTCACTTTTATCCAGGAAATTTCCATTAAATTTTGTAACCAGCTTTATGAAGTTGTTCATATCTAACTTTATGTTAACTAGTTCTTTCCAATTCAATTACTCTGCTGAAATCTAGTTGTAGAATCTCTTACACGTATCTAAATTGAAGGCTATAGCATTCTCGTTTTCAGAAAAAAAAACCTGTAATCTCAAATGTGATTCTCCTTTCAAAAAGAAAGTCAGCTTTGACTAAAAGAAAATCACAAACCCGCTCGCCTATTTATAAGGAAACTTTTTTTTATTCCAGTACTGCATTCTATATATCTTCTCTTTGCTGGTAAGAGAGGTTAGAGAATACAGAGTACTTGTGACCTGATGAGCTAAACTAAGTTCTATTTTATAACTATTTTCTGATATAATGAAATTATTTTTGTCTTTCCGCTATTCAATATAAAGAAATAAAGACTATATTACTGTTAAATTCATTTACTGTAATGAATAAACGCCTGTTTTTAGCCATCTGCACTGTAGACTTCTAAATGCTTTTACAAAAGTCAAGAATTATGAAGTATATTTTTAATGTTATTGTGGTAATTCATAAATCAAATGTAATTTTTGATTTTTTAATTTTCCTCTGCAAAGCTGTATTCTCGTTTCCAACAGTACCAAAAAATTATTTTCAAAAAACTGTTAGTTCGTGTTTGAACAGCAGCTCTTTGTCTCTGCTGTGACATGTTTAAAAGAAAAATTGCTTCTAAAGTTAAAAATCCTGCAACGCAATTCAAAACTGTTTATTCTTTAACAAGGAACCTGTAGAAAGAATGTGCTATTGGACTGTTAATCTTAATTATTTTCTTCTTGCTCCCCTGTATCTTACCTCCTCATCTCTTTATGACCTTTTCCTTATATCTGAGTTCTTTAATACCTATACTTTTCTGCTCCTTTTTCATGGTGGTCAGGTCATTCTGCACTCTACAAAGAATGCCAGATAGCATATAAACTTTTCTGTGACTTCAAAGGTAAATCATTTTGAGCAATATGCCCTTCCATGAGCATACAAATGATCGTTTTTTTCCACTCTTCAATTGTATTTCTACTGGCCCTATGTAAGTTTTGTTCTGTGTACTTATCTTCAAATAAGAAGATCCTTATAAAGATATGGCATTTCCAAAAACCCAGGGAAATAGCTTGTCATTGGCCCTGCTCCTTCTTCAGTTGGATGCCAGTCAAAATTCCATTTCAGGCTTATTGCAGGTTAACATGTGCAGTTTCTAATTTAATTCCCAGTGTCTTCCAGGTCTTCCTGTGGTTCAGCTAAATTTAGGTGAGATGAGCTTCAAATTCCACCTCCTAGATGTCTGATAATCCTAAGAGACTGTGCACAATTTACAATCCACAGCATTCCCTGAAACCAGAACTCTTCCTATTTCCAGACTACTTACCTCTGCTTTAAACGTTCCAGGATGCAATGATCACCTCCAGTCTCTCCCTACTTCTTAACTGGTGAGAGTTGAGAATACTTGCATTCACAAAGCTTCACTATCTGAATGGAGAAGTCAGGCCACCTGTGTCAATGTGACTTAACTATTCATACTAGGACATTATTAAAGGAAGACAAGGGTTTCAATAAATACCTAATTTTATTGATTGCTTTAGTAAATTCCTACAAACCAGCTTATCAAAAAAAAAATCTAAGCAGCTTGCCCAGGAAATATTTTGCTTATTAGCAATTATTCAAGATCCTAAGACCATTGTAATTGTCAATCCTAAACTATTATGTTATGAACTTTACTCTATCCTAGCACGTTTCCACCTTGAAATACCAGCCTTATGCCACTTAAGTCTGGATGATAACCTTTATAAAAATCCTGTGACCTCTCTCTTCTATGACACTTCTGAAATGATCAAGGTATCATTCTGCTTTCTTGCATTAGGTTTAATAAATTTAGTTCTGATTGGTAAACAGGTTTTTTGATAGTCTTCTGAAGAGTTGACATCTCCTAGGCTTATATACCATCTTAATGAGCTCACTTGGTTTTAATATAGAGAAAAAATGGGAGAAGAATAACAGTATATAGACCTCCTCCATGAGCGTGAGTAGAAGACTCACTTGTCTAGTTCTCTAGCAATTTGCCCCAGGTCCAAATTAGAAATTAGTAATTGAGGTAGATGCCTTCCATCATTTCATATAGATGAGGTTTGATGTGACAAAACACAGCTAGGCTAGGATAACAGTTGCATTGTTATCAGTCCAGACATTGGTAATATTGGTCTTTGGAGTTTCTCCAGGAGTCTACAGTAGGTTGTCTACAAGAATTACATTTAGACTGTTTTCATTTTCACTAGAGTTTCAGTTTGGCTATTTTAGAAGATATTAGAAGATAATCTATGAAGGACTTCTAGGCAGATGTCATTTTAAACCAAAAATGTGTGACCCTTTTCAAAGCAAAGTATTTACGACTACCATTCAAATTGGTCATTCATTTTTTTCCCCGTCTGTTTATTAAACCGATATTTACTGTCTATCTACACGGGGCCAACAATTGTGAGAGGCATGGAAGATTTTTATTCTTTACCTTCAGGGATAATATACCTGTCTATTCAGTGATAACTTTTATATATTTATTCCTTATGTAAACATAGATTTTTCTCACTGAGAAGAAAAAAAGTATTCCAAATTTAAAGTGGGATTAAATGTTAGTGAGGAACAAAGGGTATGTAAATTATATACAAATTATTTATACCAGAATCAAGAGTTCTTGCCTCAAATTTAGAATTTCGAAAAGGCTGCATTTCAAACATAATGAAAAGGCTTATTTCATTATGTTTTTCTTGAATAGTGCGGTAAACGGTCATTTCTTATAAATACTTGAGAAAACTTGAAATTTGCTCCAGGCTAGAAGTGAATACTAACCTGACTCCTCCATGTTGGAAGGCAACCCCATTAAACAATTATAGTGAAATGGAGGTTTTTATATTTGTTGGAAATTATTTCAAATAAATTCAACAATCATATCCTGAAATCCAGCTACACAAGGTCTATATTATGCGTATTACTGAAGTGAAGGTGACTTCTAAGAATTTTTAATATGTGTTATTTTCCCATCAACATAACTTATGGTTGGCCAGTTTCCAGAGTTTATATTAATAGTCTAGGTACATTATTAACTAATGGCTAATAAAAAAAATGAAAAGGTCATATTAGGCCTGATTAAGACCTAAAATTACTACAGTAAAACAGCATTTATGAAGATATGATGGGTGATCTCACCACTGTGCAATGACCTTGTGTCTTAATTTTTCCAGGACAGCCTTTACACCAAATGTTTTGTCTTGTCATTCCATAAGAACTATTCAAAATACTTAGGTTAACTTCGGGTCAAAAATTATGGTCCAGTTTTCTCTGTGGTATAGTTTCCATGAAGTAAAATTCACTATACAGAACTACATCTCTCATACTATAAATTCATTAAAATTCCACAGAAAGTTTTATAACTGATTGTATTCAGCTATGCTTGGTGTGAATATTGCTGGTAGTGCTGATTAGTGTGAATGCATTTGTATATTTCCTTGAATGAAAGTTTTTAAAAGGAAGAGTAGGAAGGACACATATGAGTGCTGGGTGCATGTAGGGTATGTGAATTAGTGTTAGAGAATATTAATGAAGATAGGAGAGGTCCCAGATAAAGAGATTAAAAAATAAAAATTCATATTTTGTTATCTCAGAATTTGCCTGGATTTGGCCCTACATGAAATGACTTTTCAGCTCATGCCCAGTAAGACTTACATGTCAGTTATATTCACAGTTTGATTCCATTAACTTGAGAGCTATTTATATTGCTCATCAATAACTATTAAATGGAGAATAGCTCTCCATTTAATTTAGTTAGTTGCTCTCCTTTCCCTGACTACAGGGGAAAAATGTATGTTCAGGAAAATCTAATACCAAAGTGATTTTGAGGAAAGGAAGGTATTGTTTCCACCCCCAGAAATTATGCAAATTCTATCCTGGCCTTCGGGATATTCACTGAGGCCAAATTCCATAAGTAAAATTCTGGTCTTTGTACACCCAGCATAAAAAGCCTCTGTAAGCTGGCCAGTTCTAAGCCACCTTGACAATATTAAGGTTCAGAACAATTTGCTGAAAGTAAGCCTGAGGATTTCTTAATAACCCAATTTCTGCAATCTGACCTGGAGCTAAATCTGAAATTCCCAGTCTATCTCAGCATCAAACTATTCTTTGAAATGAAGAGACAACAGGAGTTGACACCTTTTCAGTTTATATCATCTATATACATGTCTGAACAGAAGGCAGAAATTCATGAGACATCATTAGACACTAGAGGAGGTTACAAAATTCCCATTGGCAAAGAATCTATGTGGAATGAAGTAGGTTAAAGTCTGCCTTGAGGCAGGGAATGCCCCTCAAAAAGTCCTCTCCACCCTGAGAAACTTCATGACCAAATAGTGAACTCTCATCAGATGCAAGCAGACAGGAACGAATTGTGCTACCCATAGCCATGAACACTTCTATGAAGGATCTTGTATTTGTTCTTGTATTTAATAGAACTGTGAAAATCATAATCAAAACAGAGGACAACACGAATCCATTTCCTTCCCACTATCCTGAAGAATGGCAATGATGCAGAAGGGAAAAAATGGAAAAAAAGCTAGAAACAAAGGATTAATTGGTCAGGAAAGGAACAGTGACCGAATGGATAAGGAAGAGATTTATACAAAACAGTTAAAAATTAACCCACAAAAAAAATTAACCCACCAAAAAAAATAACCCACCAAAAATATTAACCCACAAAAGCTCATGTGATAAGCAAATTTTATCAGTGTGTCTATTCTACAGAAATGTGGCTGTGGGCCAACCAAGGGTAATGAGGCCCCAGAATCTAAGATAAGGCACATACTTAATATGGAAGTAGCAAGAGAGGATATATGTTATCTACACCTAAAAATCTTCAGAAGTACAGAATCAAGCTTTCGGTATGCAGATGTTGGTGTAAGCCAGTTTGAGACCTCTCAAAAAAAGAAATTCCTGGAAGCAGAAGGCAGAGATTGGTCATGAAAGAGGTGGAGGAACTTTATTAGCCAAAGAAAAGGCTTTCTGCAACTTGGAACTCCCTTCAAGTTAAACTTCCATGCCAACTACTTATTCATGCCAAGGGCTTTTCAAAGGAGTCTGCAAGTGAAATAAAAACACCTGTCATGACTTTGGGTGAACCCTTCTGGACATTTGGCAAAAGGAGATCTCCTTGCTCTGTAGTGTAGAATACAACCAGTTACATACTGTAATTATCAAGTAATCTGTAGTGTAGAAGATCTAGTCCATGTATACTCTCCTTCCAAAAGCTGTGACTCGCCTGGCACCTAAATTGTCTCATTAAATTCTGGAGCCTGAAGCCATTCTCTATCTTCAAGAGCATGAGAGCACGTTTTCTATTTGTATGACCTAGTTGGGAAGGCTGTCTGTGCAGCATCAGCTCCCAACAACAGCTCACACTTCCACCCCGTGTGTTTCACAAAGGAATGGTCCCATATGGGAAGCCTACAGAGAACCCTAGTGAAGTCCACATAAGAGACTACCAGGCCCTCCCTAGGAAAACTCAAGAAGTAAGTGATAAGAAATAGATTTGATTTTAGTCTTTCTCTGAACATAACTTTTTGAGATTCATTCAGGTACGGCATATATATCAGTTTGTTCTTATTTATTGCTGAAAAGTATTCTCTTGTATGGCTATATCACATTTTGTTTATCCATTCACTAGTTGATGGACAGTTAGATTGTTTCCAGTTTTGGCTATTGGGAATAACATCGCTGTGAACATTCATTTTCTGAGCCCTTGTATAGACATATGTTTATTTTTATTTCTCTTGGGTAGAATTTGGTGGAAATGCTGTGTCATATGATTCTGTGATTCTAAAAGCAAAATTTAAATTGAAAAGTGATCAAAGAAAAGCTATTTTGGAAATATTAAATCAAAAAATAAAAAGTAGCCAAATTCCTGTCCTAAACTGTTATATCATTTCAGGAAAGACCATTATTTATGTTTTCAGTTCTTCTCGCATAGATGGTCAGCCCAGCAGAACTACTGCACACCTCATTGTAGATCCTTCTGTTTATCCTTTGAGGACAGCCTATTCTTTGACACTTAGAAAACAAAAGAAAGCAAGAAGACTAAACTCCTCACCTCTACCTCTTCTTTTCCTGACCCACTTTCCCACCAGGGAGGGCTTCATGGAATTTAGACTTATATTCTAAATCAGCAGGACACTGGTCAGCCCTTTATGAATTTGGAAAGAATTTTTTAAAACTGCACAAAAACTTCTCTGGAAGTTCTGACTTTCTTGCTGTTTTCTCTACTTACCTTTGTCCCTTAAATATCCATATTTTCTGGGGAATCTATTGTCTGACTCCTCCTATTTCCCCCAAATAGTCTTATTTACCATTCTTTGCATATCCAAGACTCCCAAATCTTTATTTTCTGACTACTCATCTTATTCCAAGACATTTGCAGCTTCCTTTTTAACCTTCTACTCAGTCACCTACTGGAACTCACCATTTTAAGAACTGAATTCCTCATCTTTATCCATACACCTGCTTTCCTTACTTGATTGCTTATTTTAGGAATTAAGATCATTTTCCACCCCAGTCTGCCGCATTAAAGTCATTCTTAACTCTTACTCCTCCCCTTAATCTTTCCCCACATATAATCAAATACTACTTCTGTGGATTCCACCTTCTAAAGATTGTGTCTGGCTCTTACTTCCTTTCCAAATGTGCATGCCTCAGTTGTGGCCTTCTCATTTCTTCCCTGGATCACCCATTCACCCTGACTGCAGTTTGTTTTCTTCATCCTCTGTATTGCCTCCAGGGTCACTTTCATAAAATGAACGTTCATAAAATGAAAGTCTCATCATGTATCTACCCAGTTTAAAATCCATCAGGAGTACCCAATCACTTTTGGAAAAACAGTCAGCATTTTAAACATGATTTCTATGTTTTGTGTGATCTGGCCACTGCCTATCTCTTTCATCTTACATTCTGCCACTCTGGAGAATCTACCTCATAAAGAAAACCAGATGAAGTGTAATTCCTCAAATATCAAATGCTTGCTTCTCACATTGTGTTCTTATCTCTGCACATGCAGTTCTTTCTGCTTGGTGTATTCATCTTTGCCTTTTACTCATCTTCACGTTGCAAATTAAACTCCATGAGGCCTCATTTGACTCTCTGAATGTCCTAGAGGCCTTTACTTTATGCTTCTAATAGTTTTCCTTATAATGACAATCACCATGTGTTGTGATTTTGCTTAGTTGTGTGCCTCCCCATACTTAAGTGTGAATTTATATAAGGGCATAAACAGTATTATAACAGAATATTAACAGTACGGTTTCCAAGGCTTGAATCTTGGCTTTGCTTTTACTATCTCCATAATCTGGGTAAGGTTTTTAAACTCTGTGTGTCAGTTTCCTCATTAGCAAAATATGAAAAATAATAGTATCTATCTCATCACATTATTGGAAAATTGAAATTAGTTAATTCATCTAAGATACTCTGAAGGTTGGTATTCTTCTTCATCAATATCATCATCATCATAATAGAAGAAATGAATAAACTATTAATAGCAATCTCAAGACAGTAGTAACTAATATAAGAGAACATAAGTTTTCCCTTCCCCTTCCCCAAGACTACAAAGACAGAAATACATAGAGCCAATTAACTTTTGATGAGTACCCTCCATTAACAAGGGTGATACAGTGTCCAAAGGCAAGGGAACAGACTACTTCAAAATAAAAAGAACTGGTGATTCGTCTTACATGTTTTAGAGAGGTCAAGAAGATAGAAAATTAAGGCAAGTTCATTTGGATCTGGGTACCGGACAGTCTCTCAAAGAAGAGTGCACTTCTTGAGGGATGGAAAGGACAGGAGTCACACTGCTGGAAGTGAAAAGGTGGAAGAAGTGCCGAGGAAACCAGGACATGGATGCAGACCACCTCTTCAAGAACCTTGACAGCTAAGAGGAGGGTTAAAGTACAGCAGAGGTGAAGGGGAGAAATAGAATGCTCATGGGTTTAATTTCCTAATCACACTGCTTTGCCAGTTTTCCCTTTTGAGGGAATAAATGTTGCCTTTACCAGAGGAAATAAATGCCTGTCACCTTGGGGACAGCTTCTCTATTTGCTAACCATCAGTGTCTTGCCAAGAGTAAAATGGATGATAACATCTATGGGGAATGTCTGAAATTTTTTTTTCATTACACCATTTACTTGAAGAAATTCATTGTTTCACTATTCTTGTCACATTTTAAGGTGAAGAGACAGACATTGAGGGAGAAGAACAAGAATGTCCCTCACTTGCTAAAACATGTAAGGAATGTATTAAACGTTTGAGTCACAGATACCCATCAAGACATTAGTCACTTTTACATAGCTCATTATGATACACTGTAAGTTTAAAAATTTCAGGTAAACTGATTTCTTTACTAAGGTAACTACTGAATGTTAAATTTAAAATTGTACTATTTTTTCCTCATTAAAAACAAATTAAACTTCATGTACAAATAGTAAAAATCACAAAACAACAAAAATTAAAATATGCAATCCTGTCACCCACAAGAAAGTACTGTTAACAGTTTAACGTATTTTCAACCAGTTTTTTCTATACATTTACATATGCACACACATGCACAAAGTTTTACAAAATTAACAGAATACTTATTTTAAACTTTCTACTCTGCCTTGTATCACTTCATATCAAACCATAGGTACTTTTCCATGTTCTTAAGCACTTATTGAAAACAAAACTTACAATAGTTATATGATGTTTCATTTATTTTATTTGATACTTTTATTTTTGTTGAACACACAGCAAGGTTTTCCTTTTCCATTTTCATCTTATTTTTCACTATAAATAATGTGGAAAAAAAATTAAAAACTTGTCCAGTAGCATTTGACTCTAAGTCTGATAATTTCTTAAAAATCATTCCTAGCCAGGCATAGTGGTACATGCCTTTAGTCCCAGCTACTCAGAAGGCTGAGGCAGGAGGATCGGTTGAGGCCAGGAGTTCAAGGCTGCAGTACATTATAATTGCACCTGTAAACAGCGACTGCACTCCAGCTTGGGAAACATAGTGAGGCCCCAAAATCTATGAGACACACAGACAAATAAACAAGAAAAAACAACCCCATTAAAAAGTGGGCAAAGGACATGAACAGACACTTCTCAAAAGATATATTGAGGTGGCCAACAAACATGAAAAAATGTTCGACATCACAAATCATCAGAGATGTAAATCAAAACCACAATAAGATACCATCTTACACCAATCTTACACCAATGACTAACAATAAAAAGTCAAAAAATAACAGACATTGGTAAGATTGCAGAGAGAAGGGATCACTTATACACTGTTGGTAGGAATGCAAATTAGTTCAGCTCCTGTGGAAAGCAGCTTGGAGATTCCTCTAACAACTTAAAACTGGACTACTGTTTGACCCAACGATCCCATTACTGGGTATATATCTGAAGAAATTTAAATCAATCATTGTACCAAAAAGACACACACATGCATGTGTTGATTGCATCAGTATTCACAATAGCAGAGGCATGGAATCAACCCAGGAGCCCATCAATGGTGGACTGGATAAAGAAAACGTTTTACATATACATCATGGAATACAATGAAATTATACAAAAAGAATGAAATCATATGCTTTGCAGTGACATGGATGCAGCCGGAGGCCATTATCCTAAGCAAGTTAACACAGAAACAGAAAACCAAATACCATGTGTTCTTACTTGTAAGTAAGAGCTAAAGAGTGGGTACACATGAACATGAAGATGGGAACAGTAGACACTGAGGGTTCCAGTAGGGGAGACAAGTAGGAGGGGAAGGGCTGAAAAACTACCTATCAGGTATTATGTTTGTTTCTTGGGTGACAAGATCATTAAATCCCAAACTACAGTATCACACAATGTATCCTTGTAACAAATCTGCACATGTACCCCCTGAATCTAAAGTAAATTTTTTTTAATTTTTTACAAAAGAATTGATTTATATAATAATTACAACAATAAAGTACTTCTTATTAGAAAGCACACATTACTGTATTATTTTCCAGGCATTAATAGCAATTGACATTCCTACCACCAATATGGGATGGTACTAAGCTCCCTGCACTCATCCTTGCCTGCGTTTCTAGCATCATTTTCCACATGATCTGTGAAATATGAAACCTATTTTTATTTGCATTTTCACTTACTGATGAATTTGAACTTTTTTAGTATCGATTATAGTCCATTTGTATTTCTTCTTTTTATTCTGTCTGAGCACTATTTTGTTTTGCTTAATGATTTTTACAGATATCGTTTTGAGAAAAATATTAACCCTCTGCCACATTTATCTTTTCATTGTGATGCTTTTTTGCTTTCTCCCATAGCTAAAATGTGATATTGTTAAACTTTGTATGTCAGAATGTTAATGAAGTTTAAATATTTGGCATTTCCTCATGGCTTTTATTTTTAGAAAGATTTTTAGTCTAAATTAGATGAATTTTATTCATATTTTTCTTTCAAATGATGATTTTGTATGTAACTCTTTAACTCATCTGGAGTTTACTTTGGCATATAAAATGAGGTAATGTTTTAACTTTATTATGTTCCAAATATCATCCAATCATTACAGCATAATTTTGTTAAATTATGACCCAATTATTCCCTCTACTACTAATTCATAGGACAACATTTATGGATAATATACTAATTTTTCTATACTAAGGTCTACTTCTGTATTTTCTATTCGGTTGCATTGATTTGGATACTAATAACGTTAACATTCAATGACTAACTTTAGAGTATGTTTTGGTGCCTAGTAGGGTACTAATAGCATTTTATTATATTATGTCTGGCTTCCTGTGCTTTTACTTCCCCAGAGAAATAATTTGTTTCCACATTGAATTCCCAAGATATATGTAGGAAATAACTAATTTTTTTTATCTCGAATGGTCCCATCCAACTTTTCCAAGTTACCCCTTGACTCCTGGAAAACATTCTCTGGTGATAAAGAGGTGATGGGCCCAAATATTTTCCTTGTAGAGGTAACTGAAGAACAGATATCCCTGAAGTAGCCATGTATCCTGTTGAGCACATTGATTCCCAACCTATGTATTGGAAAACTGAGAATGACTAATTTTCAAAAGCAGGGTCTTCAGCAAAATAAACCAAAGGAATTTCTTCTTAGGTTTTCAGCTCTTCAATTATAAAACTTAATTTAATAAGAAAACCATTTATTTTTATTCATCAAAGTATCTAACAAACTATATTCAGTTTGCTAATTGGGCATATAAAATAAGTTAACTGTGTTTGCACTATTATTACTTTTCCTTTCCAAATTTTATTTTAGGTTCAGGTGGTATATGCACAGGTTTGTTACATGGGTAAATTGTGTATCATGGAGGTTTGGTATATAGATTATTTAATTATCCAGGTAATCAGCATATGTACTCAATATTTAGCTCCCACTTGTAAAGTGAGAACAAATATTATTTGGCTTTCAGTTCTTGTGTTAACTTGCTCAGGATAATGGCCTCCAGCAACATCCATGTTGCTGCAAAAGGACATTATTTCATTCTTCTTTATGGCTGTATAGTATTCCATGATGTATATGTACTGACTTTTCCTTATCCAATCCACCACTGATAGGCACCTGGGTTGATTCCATGTCTCTGCTATTGTGAATAGTGCTGCAATCAACAAATGTGTGTGTTTGTCTTTTTCACAGAATTATTTAAATTCCTTTGGGTATATACCCAGTAATGGGATTTCTGGGTCAAATAGTAGTCCAGTTTTAAGTTATTAGAGAAATCTCCAAACTGCTTTCCACAGGGACTAAACTAATTTACAATCCCACCAGCAGTGTATAAGTATTCCCTTTTTTCCACAACTTTGCCAGAATCTGTTATTTTTTGACTTTTTATTAATAGCCATTCTGATTGGTATGAGATGGTATCTCATTGTGGTTTTGATTCCATTTCTCTAATGATTAGTGATTTTATGTCTTTGATCATATGTTTGTTGGCCATGTGCATTGTTCTTCTGAGAAATGTCTGTTTGTTGTCCTATGCTAGAAGTCCTTGCAGAGCAGTCAGGCAAGAGAAAGAAATAAAAGTCATCCAAATGAGAAGAGAAGAAGTCAAACTCTCTCTCTTTACAGATGACATGATCATATAACTAGAAAACCAACAGTCCAGAGAGACTTCCAGTTCTGGTAAACCACTTCAGCAAAGTTTCAGGATACAAAGTTAATGCACAAAAATTAGTAGTATTTCTGTATACTAACAACGTCCAAACTGAGAGCCAAGGCAAGAATATAATCTAATTCACAATGGCCACAAAAAACAAACAATACCTAGGAATACAGCTAACCAGGGAAGTGAAAGATCTCTAGAATGAAAACTGCAAAACTGGTGAAAGGAATCAGAGATGTCACAAACGAATGGAAAAATATTCCATACTCATGGATACAAAGTATCAATATTGTTTAAACAACCATACCGTCCAAAGCAATTTACAGATTCTTGCTATTCCTATGAAACTACCAATGACATTTTTCACAGAACTAGAAGAAACTATCCTAAATTTGATATGAAACTAAAAAAGAGCCAAAAAATAGCCAAAGCAATCCTAAGCAGAAAGAACAAAGCTGGAGGCATCACACTACTCTATTATTTTTTAACTTGATTTATTAAGTTTCCTTCTGTAGTATAAAGAGTATGAAATACCAATGCCTACTCAATTTTCAAATTGATTCTCTCAAATAAAATCTTTTTTTTTTTGCATTCTCATAAATAAAATATTTCTTTGGCAGGGGGAATTGTAGTTAGAAGATGTTTCTTCTTGGAAAGAAGTAGGAACACAATGGTTATTTACTAAAAATGCATAGATCTCTTAGTTTTGTGATGATCCAAAGGACGGGCCTCATCAGCTTCTTAAAGGGAGGAGAACAACAATATTTATAGCCAATTTGTTAAAGATATATTTCTTTCATTATGACTCAGCACTAACAAATGCTCTTCTGGATATCAGAAAGCTCCATGCTTAAACCTTGCCAAGTCACTTCCTCAACTTCATTGGCTCATGCACAACCTTTAAAATTTCTCTCCCCTTAAATTAATCCAGTCTAAACATATCATCATCTAACCATGTCTGTGCCTTTCAAATGTCAGCATTCTCACCAGCTCAGTAAAAAGTGCTTTCTTATAAGGAAAACTTAGGATTCCATATTCCTTTGAGGTTGTTTCCATCTAAAAACATTAACACCACTTAATCCTGAAAATAACTCTGTTAGATAGGGGAATACCAAAATTTTGGCTTATTTGAGAGGTTTGTGGCCTTTTTGTTTGAAGTCGCTCCAATAAACAATCTTGAATCCTATACATTATAAAATAAAAACATTATAGTACTTAATTGAACTGAAGGAGGTTCTCTATTTTGTTTGCAAAGAATTGGAGGAAAATTGGTTTACTTTATTCTAAAATAATGTGCTATATAAAATTAAGTTCCCTCTATCTTCAAATTTTCAATTCTTACATTTGTAACATGAGAGACCTTGAAGCCATATTCAACATTTCTTTGTCTCCATGTTTAATGCCTTAGGATACTCAGTTCACAATTTTAAAGCTCATGTCACTGATCCAAATCTTCTGGGAAGTCAAGAGTGATTTGGAATTTGTTTGAACTGACTGACTTTACTTAATAATATACTTTAGTTTCTTCTCAAGTGACATGGAGGCAAGAGGTTGACATAAGCAACTATAAGGTATGGTAACATAAAAAATGTAAGCATTACAGAGGATAGGCCAGCTAAAATGAATAATCAGTTATTAGAAAGAGTAGTATAAAGACACTAGCTAAAGGGAGATCTGATGCCCAGGGTAACATGTGAACAGGCAACAGCAGATGTGTATAGTATTGAGGAGACAAGAGCAAGGAGGGAAGAGTATGTTAGCAAATCATTTTTATAAATGATTGACAGATACTCATAAATACATATTAAATGTATATTTTGTAGGGTATTCAGTGCTTTTTTGGTCCCACAGTTAGTCCTTAAAACAATCCTAGATACTATTGTCCTCAAAGTAATCAGCCCTGGTGTTCAATTTAATGATCAAGCATTATTTAGTACCTATGAGAAGTTTCCTGCCAATTACCACCTCTCTGAGGGACAGTGAGCAAAACACTCTGCAGTATTCCAGTATTAAGCACCTCATGGCTGAAAATGAGCACAGAAACCTTTTACAACAATGCTTTCTAATCAAACATTGTGTTGACTTTTCTAGAGCAACCAATGTTGAAGTAAAACCTTCAAAGATTAATTTCCTAGATTTTATCTTAAAATAAAAAAAAACCCTACTGTCTTTAAAATAAAGTTGTTCTGTTTCTCAAATGTCTTATGTTATACTTAATGACCCAATATCAAGAAAGAACACTCATGGATTGAGGGGGCCTGTCCTTACTCTGACTTCCTGTCAAAGGATAGAATAAGTCTTCTCATGAGGTGTAGGACAGTATCTCCCACAACTTCTATGAAATTTCAGTGGCTGGTATTCAGTCAGAAATTTCCAAATGATATGGTTTGGATCTGTGGTTCTGCCCAAATCTGTTGTCAAATTGTAATCTCCAGTGTTGGAGATGGGGCCTGCTGAAGGTGATTGAATCATGGGGGCAGATTTTCCCCTTGGCATTGCGTTATAATAATGAGTGATTTCTAATAATATCTGGTTGTTTACAAGTGTGTGTCACTTACTCTCCCCTCTCTCTTCATCCTGCTGTGGGCATGTGAAGTGCTCACTCCCCCTTTGCCTTCTGCCATGTTTGTAAGTTTCCTGAGGCCTCCCCAGAAGCAATGCAGATGCCAGCATCATGCTTCCTATACAGTCTGTGGGACCAGGAGCCAATTAAACCTCTTTTCCTTATAAATTACCCAGTCTCCAGTATTTCTTTGTTACAGTGTGATGATGCTAATATAAAATTGGTACCAGGAATGGGGTATTGAAATAAAGATACCTGAAAATGTGGAAGCAGCTTTGGAACTGGGTAACAAGCAGAAATTGGAAGAGTTGGAGGACCTGGAAGAAGACAGGAAGATAAAGAAAAAAAAATTGGAACTCCCTAGATATTGGTCAAATGGTTGTGCCTGAACTCTTGATAGTAATATGGACAATAAAGTACAGGTTGAGGAGATCTTAGATGGAAATGAGAAACTCTTTGGCAACTAAAGCAAAGGTCATTTCTATTATGCCCTAGTAAAGAGGTTGGCTGCATTGTGCCCCTGCTCTAGGAATCTGTGGGACTTTGAACTTGAGAGTGATGATTTAGGGTATCTAGCAAAAGAAATTTCTAAGCAGCAAAGCATTCAAGTTATGGCCTGGCTGCTTCTAACACCTATGCTCATATGTGTAAGCAAAGAAATGACCTAAAACTGGAACTTCTATTTAAAGGGGAAGTAAAGCATAAAAATTTAAAAAATTTGCAGCCTGGCCATGTGGTAAAAAAGAAAAGCTAATTCGCAGGGGAATAATTCAAGCAGATGGCAGAAATTTGAACAACTAAAAGGAAGACAAATGCTAATAGCAAAGACAATAGGGAAGGGACCTCAAAAGCATTTTAGAGATGTTCACAGTAGGTCTCCAATCACAGGCCCAGAGGCCTAGGAGGGAAGAATGTTTCTGGGGGGTTAGGTCCAGGGCCCTGCTGCCCTGTGCAGCCTTGGGACACTACTCTCTGCATTCCAGCTGCTCCAGCTCCTGCAGTTGCTAAAGGGGCCCCAGATATAGCTCATAACACTGCATCAGAGGGTACAAGCCATAAGCCTTAGCAGTTTTCACATAGCATTAAGCCAGTGGGTGTGTAGAGTATAAGATCTGAGAATTGGGAGCCTCTGCCTAAATTTCAGAAGATGTATAGAAAAGCCTGGATGTCCAGGTAGAAGTCTGCTACAGGGGCAGGGCCGTCATGGACAACCTCTATGAGGGCAGTGCAGGGGGGAAATGGGAGGTTGGAGATCACATGTAGAGTCCCGACTGGGGCACTGCTTGGTGGAACTGTGAGAAGAGGGTCACAGTCCTCCAAACCCCAGAATGGTAGGTTTGACAGCTTGTACCATGCATCTGGAAAAGCATGGAAAAAGAGGGAAAAAGGAAAGATTCCACACACTTTTAAACAGCCAGTTCATGAGAACTCACTCACTGTTGTAAAACAATAGCAGGGGGAAAATCCACCCCCATAATCCAGTCACCTTCCACTGGACCCCATCTTCAATATGCATTCAGTGCCAGCCTGTGAAAGCAGCCATTGAGTTCTGTCCCCTGCGAACCATCAAAGACGGAGCTGCTCAAGACATTGGGAGCCCACCCCCTGCTCCAGTGTACCCTGGATGTGAGACATCAAGTCGAAGAAGATTATTTTGGAGCTTTAAGATTTAATGACTGCCCTACTAAGTTTCAAAACAGCATGGGACCTGCAGCCCCTTTTTCTCAGCCTATTTCTAATTTTTGAAATGGAAATATATACCCAATGTCTATATCCTCATTGCATCTTGGAAGGATCTAACTTGTTTGTTATTTTACAGGCTCATAGGCAGAAGGGACTTGCCTTGTCTAAGATGAGACTTTGAACTGTGAGTTAATGGTGAAATTAGTTAAGACTTTGGGGAATATTGAGAAGATATTAAGATTGTGTTCTTAAATATGAGAAGGACATGATATTTGGGAAAGGCCAGGGACAGAATAATATGTTTTGGATCTGTGCCCCCATCCAAATCTCATGTCAAACTGTAATCCCCAATGTTGGAGATGGGGCCTGGTGGAAGGTGACTGGATCTTGGGGGCAGATTTTCCCCCTTACTACTGTGTCACAACAGTGAGTGAGTTCTCATGAACTGGTTGTTTGAAAATGTGTAGAACCTTTCCTCGCGCTTTTTCCTACTCCAGCAATGTGAAATGCTCACTCCCCCTTTGCCTTTTACCATGTTTGTAAGTCTCCTGAGGCCTCCCTAGAAGCCAAGCAGATGCTAGCATCTGCAGAATTCTGAGCCAATTAAACCCCTTTTCTTTATAAATTAACCAGTCTTTATTTCTTTATAGCAGTGTGAGAATGAATTAATATGCCAAGTCTCCGAAGAAATAAGATCCAGAAATAAACAGACTAAAAAGATGATCCAAATTTTAGAGTTCTCATATGTAGACTTTAAAATAAGTGATTAATATTGTTAAGAAAATGGATGACAAATTGGAATTTTAATCAGAAAACTGAGCTGTAAGAAAAAATTAAATAGAAATTCACAAACATAAAAATAACTGGTAATACAGTAAATAAGTTTAACTTACAGAATGGCTGTCACTGAAGCAAGAATTAGTGAGCTAGAAGACATTATCAGTAAAAAATTTCCAAACTTAAACATTAAATAAAATATATGTAGAACATGCAGAATAGAATGTGAAATGCATAGGTTATAGTGCATATATCTACATACATATCGTTTAGTCCTTGAGGGAAACAAGAGATAAAATTGACCAGAAATAATTTTTAAAGAGTAAGTATCCATCAATACTTCTGGGCCTTTTGGCTAAAATCAAGTAAAGTGCAATTATCCTTATCTAGACTGACCAAGATAAAAAGAGAGAAGAATCAAATTACAAAAATCAGGAATGAAAGAAGGATATTACTATAGACCTTCAGGGGAAAAAAAGGATTACATGGGAATATTGCAAAGAACTGTATGCTGACAAATTAGATAGATGAAATGGATGAATTCTTAGAAACACATAAATTTCCAAAACTAACTGAAAAAGTAGAAAATCTGAATAGATCCATAACAAGTAGAAAAATGTAATTATTAATTTTAAAACTTCTCAGGAAGAAAATCTCAGACCCTAATAGCTTCCTTGGTAAATCCTATCCTATCAAACGTTTTACAATGAATTAATAACAATTTTTCATAAATACTTCCATAAAATAGAAGGGGAAGGAACAATTCCAAACCCATTGTAGAAGACCAGTATATCACCCTGTTGCCAAAAGTAGACAAAAATATAACAGGAAAAAAAAAAAAAAAACTGCAGACCATTCACCCTTATGAATATGTATGGAAAACTTCTGGCAAACTGAATTTAGCTGACAATAAAATGATTTATATACCATGTCAAGTGAAATTTATTCCATGAGTGCAAAGTCAATTTAATACTCAAAATTAATATAATTCACCATATTAGAATAAGATATAAAAACTATGTGATCAGGCACAGAAAAAGCATTCAGCAAAATCCAACACACTTTTCTAATTAAAAAAAAAAGAAATCAACAAACTAAGAACAAAAGGAAACTTCCTCAATCTTTATGTCTGATAAAGGGCATCTGCAAAAAACTACAGCTAACATCATACTTAACGGTAAACGACTGAATGCTTTCTCTCTAGGATAAAGAATAAAACAGGGATATTTGTTCTCACCACTCCTGTTCAACATTATAGTAGCCATTATAATCAGAATAATTTGGCCATACAGAAAAATAAAAGGTAAAATTTATTTCCAGATTTCCAAACTGGAATAGAACTATTTTTACTCACAGAGGATGAAGCTATAAAATCCCAAGTAATTCATTAAGTGATGAAAATTGAGAATTTTCCAAAGCTAATGACAGATATAAGCAATAGATTCAAAAAGTGCAAGAAACCCAAAGCAAGATAAATATAACATAAACTATAGCTAGGCAATGTTTTTTCAGTATGAAACAGCTAAAAACCAAAGACAGAAAAATATACTTAATAAACTATATAAAAAAGACACTTCCTATTTGAAGGAGCAACATTAAGACTGACATTCCACTTCTGAGTAGAAAGGATGAAACCCATAATAAAATGCAATCGTAGACTTAAAATGTGAAAGAAAAAAACTGTCTAGAACTCTATACCCTGCAAAGATAGTTTTTTAAATGAATGTAAAATGAAGATGTTTCCAGACAAACAAAAACTGAAGGAACTATTTACTAGAAGGTCTAAAGAAAAAAATCTAAAATGAAATTCTCAAGCAAAAGGAAAATGGTATTATATGGAACATGTAAATTCAGTATAGAATGAAAAACAATGGCAACTGTAAATATGTACTTACCCTTTGGTAAATATGTACTTACCAAAAAGGTAATTCTATGAACCAGTAATTCCGCTCTTAAATAAAATGACCCTCAAAATGCATTCTAATATGCACCAAAATTCACATATAAAAAATAAAGAGTAACACGATCAAAAACAGGCAAATACTGAAAAAATCAAATGTCTATCAACAGAAGCATAAATACATTGCAAATATTTATACAATGGAATACTATACAGCAATAAGAAAAATAAGCAACTAATACACACAGTATATGGATAAATTCTTAAAATATAAAAAGTACATACTCCAAAACAAGTGAAACTAATCAATGGTGTTACATACCAGAATAGCGGTTACCTTATAGAAAGAGGGCAAGAAGGAATTGTAATGATCAGCTTCTTGATACAAGAAGTGATTATATAGGTATATGCACTTTGTGAAAACTCATCCTGCCATACATTTTTCAACTGTGCACTTTATTTATCTGTTATACTTCAACAAAAAGTTTACTGTAAATGTACCAGCATAGTGGTTATTTGCAATTATATATTATTCATTTCATGATTTTACAAGTAGAAGTTTTCCAATGGTTCTTGCAAGCCCTTAAGTGGTGGCTTTATGTTATCTGCTTGGTAGATCCCCTTGCAAGTGACCCTTAAATGGTCTGGACTATTAGATCTTGACCCCTACTTCAAATGCTTATTTGAGAGTCAAGGCTCAGTAACGTCTTCAGGAATAGCATTCAGCCCTGCTCAAGTTATTCACATTTCAAAAATATCTAAAGGGTAATTTTTCTCAAATATCTAACGTAAAAATCTTCATTGCACTGTATCGCCAGGCACAAGAAATAATGATCTTTTCTATTAAAATTGTAAAATAGGAGCCAGGCCCAGTGGCTCATGCCTATAATTCCAGCACTCTGGGAGGTCAAAGAGGGGGAATAACTTGAGACCAGGAGTTTGAGACCAGCCTGGACAACACAGCAAGAGCATGCCTCTACAAAAAAAGGCCGGGCGCGGTGGCTCAAGCCTGTAATCCCAGCACTTTGGGAGGCCGAGGCGGGTGGATCACAAGGTCAAGAGATCAAGACCATCCTGGTCAACATGGTGAAACCCGTCTCTACTAAAACTACAAAAAATTAGCTGGGCATGGTGGCGCATGCCTGTAGTCCCAGCTACTCAGGAGGCTGAGGCAGGAGAATTGCCTGAACCCAGGAGGCGGAGGTTGCGGTGAGCCGAGATCGCGCCATTGCACTCCAGCCTGGGTAACAAGAGCAAAACTCCGTCTCAAAAAAAAAAAAAAAAAAAAAAATTTGTTGGATGTGATTGTGTGCACCTATAGTCTTAGCTACTCAGGAGGCTGAGATGGGAGGATTGCTTGAGCCCAGGATTTTGAGGTTGTAATGAACTATGTTCACACTATTGCACTTCATCTTGGACAAAAGAGCAGAAACTGTCTCAAAACAAAAAGAAAAGTGAAATGTGGCTATATGTTTATGTATATTGTCTTTAGAAGGAAATTGGTGTCACTGAGAATGACTAACACTGATTGCACATGGATGTGACTAATATTCACGCCAAAATAAGTTATTGCTCATTGTCTTCAGGATTTGTGTTATAGACAGAGTGGTTCTTCACACCCCAGGGTTTTGCATGTAAGTGCAGGCCCCTATAATTTTCCATCATAGAGACCCATTACTGGACCTTCCATTTGGAATTACTTTGTCCACACCCAAATTCATACTGGAGAGAAGAAAAGCAGGAAATGAGGAGAAAGATAATTCTACGGCTTACAGAACTATTTTTTTAATCAGGTGTGTTTGCACAGGCAGAAACCAGGAAAGCTGTCAAAGCCATTTGCTATGCCTCAGATAATCCCCTTGCTTTTGTGGCTGGATAAGATACATATCATCATCTTCAAGCTTATTTGTTTTGGCTGCAGAAAACAAGTTCACACTCTTGCAGGAAAGTAAGTGAAAGAAAAAAAAAAAATCTTCCTTTTTCCAGTTTCAAAGGAGAGCCAAACACTTGTCTGCAACTATTTGAAATTTTCTGGCCAGGGCTCCATCTTATGGCCTAAATTGTATAGGCAGAATCAGAGGCTGATAAACCTGCCACACAGTGGGGGGATTCACACCCCGAATATCTTGTTTCTCTGGGCCAATCCCAGGCCTGTCTTTCTGTGTACAAGAAAACTTTTGGGAATGATAGATATATTCATTATCTTGATTGTAGTGATGCTTTTACAAGTTTGCATATATGTCAAAGCTTTTCAAATTGTACACTTTGGATATGTACAGTTTACTATATGTCAATTATACCTCAATAAAGTTGTTTAAACAAAAGGTGTAAATCTACTTCATTAAAAACCCTCCCTGCCAAGTCCAGTAATCATATGAATTTGCAAGAGAAGAGCATTATTATTGTATCTAATGGATTACATAATATATATGGAAAATAGCACAGGACAAATAGAAAGGATATGTAGATATCCTTCAATGGCCAGTTTAAGAATTTGCACTTAATTGTGTAGACAATGAGTAGCCTACAAAGGAACTTTTTTTCTTCGCAAAAGAGCGTATGGTCAGAATTACACCTAAGAGGCTAAATTTGGTAAATTTGGCAAAAGGGTTTCAGGATGTGTTGAAGAAGACTAAAAGTGTAAAGATTATTTCAGAGGCTAATTAAATAAAAGTTGAACCAAAGTCCTGTTTGTAAGATTTGCAAAGAGAGGATAGGGATAAGTACTGCTGCAGAAGTGGAAGAGGTGAGAAAGAAGGCAGGTTTTGAACCCACATGGTCAAAATGGAGGTGCATTTAACAAAAAGGCTCAGAAGTTGTTTTGGAAACAGGCAGGATTAATCGGTTTAACTTCACAGAAACACTTCATATATTTAGTAGTGATTTGGATTTACATGATTACGGTTTATATTAAGATAGCTTATATGAGAATCCACTGGTAGATCTGTGAAAGAAAGGCATGTTCCCCACTTCTTAGAAATATGATTTACCCCCATTGTCTTAAATATTTTCTCTATGTGTGTTATTTTAGGATTACCCAGAACCCCTATTACTCCAAATTCCTATTTTTGCTATCCATTCCACTTTTTAAAATCAGAGCTGCCAACTATGCATGAAGTGTCTATTGAAAAGTTTATAGCTTCAACGGGAGATTAAAAAGACTGGAGTACTTTTCAAGTAGAGAGATTTCATATCCTGCCAGAACAGATCATATCCAAATTCAACATATGTCATGGTAAAATGGATTTAAAAAAATAAAATTGTATCATTCACCCTCAGGGATAAGAAAGTGTATTCTATTTACGAAATAAAGAACAGGGTGTTATATTTAAGGGATATTAGGAAATTTAAAATGCACTTTTAGAAATTACAAATATAACAGCAAAAATAAAAATTTAAACATAAAATGAAAGATAAATATACTTCTAAAAATAAAACAAAAGGATAGACAAAGAGCAAAAAGAAATAACATTGAAGAATCTAGGATGTGAGGACCTATTAGAATGTCAGAACTGATGGAAAAAATAATAAAAGAGAATTTTGCAAAATTGTAAAGCACAGGGTTCCCAACTGAAAACATTCGGGACAATGAAGATTGTTAAATATCCATTCAAATATCTCTCACCATAAATATTTAGAGGAGAAGACACAGTTTTAAAAGTTGTCAGAAAACAAAAGGTCACATGCAAAGAATTGAGAATAAGAATGTAACTTGACTTCTTAACAGCAATGCTAATTAGAAAATAATAGAGTAATGGCTTCAAAATTCTTAGGAAAAATATTTTTGACTTAGAAGTTTATATCTCATCAAGCTATCAATATAGCATATGGATAGAATGGAAACAATTTTAGACATTCATGGTTTCTAATTATTTATTTCCCAAGTACTCTTTGCACTATTTTTCAGGAATTTATTGAAGAATGTGCTTCACCACAATGAGTGGGGAAAAAAAAAGAAGAGACATGGAATAGGAAATGAGAACCTAACACAGGAGTGAGACACAGAGAATTCCTGAAACTTCTACAGAGGAGAGTCCCAGGATGAGAGCTATTACCCTGCATAGCAAGCCTACATGGGAGAAGGAATTAAAGGGCAGCAGAAGGAATGTCTTCAGGATGAAGAAAAAAAAAAAAAAAGAAAGATTACTTGAACAGTTTATTTTAAAATATAGGAAATTTTTAACATAAGTAATCTGCAAAACAATTGAACGATGTGATAAGACTTAGTCTTAGACTCAGGAAAACTAAGCAAATGAAAGAACTGAGAAAATTGTTAACTCTAGGAAACATAAAGAACAGTGAAAGAGAACAGTATCATGTGTAGTACTTGACTGATTAGTGAACAATATTTACCATTATAATAATAATGAAGATAAAGTGAGGTGCAACAGAGTAAAAATCCTTATATACCACATAGGAAGTAAATAGACAACATCTAAAAATGCTCAATCAGTAAAAAACACTATATATATACAGTCACACAGTGCAAAACAATGTCTCAGTCAACAACGGACCACATATATAACACCAGCCCCATAATATAATAATACTGTATTTTTACTATACATTTTTTATGTTTAGATATGTTTAAACACACAAATCCTTACCATTGTGTTACAACTCCCTACAGTATTCAGTACAGTAAATGCTTCTTTGTAGCCTTGGAGCAATAGCCTTATACCATATAGCCTAGGTCTATAGCAGGCTATACCATCTAGGTTTGTGTAAGTACACTCTATAGTGTTCCCACAAGGAAGAAATCACCTAACGACGCATTTCTCAGAATATATCCCCATTGTTAAGCAATGCATGACTATATGTCATTACAGCTAGTGCTCAACTTATGACCACGGTCGGGACCACGGACCGGTCATAACACGATTTGGTCGTAAGTTGAGTATGCTATATGTACAGTTGAAATGGTGCATGCGGAGATGGTAGCGCTGCCGGAAGCTGGTCCACACTGTCGTATACCCAGCTGGGCAACGTTTGCGCTGCCAGACGTGGAGCAGTCGTGGCTAGAGATTGTGGTCGTAAAGTCGAATGGTCGTAAGTTCCATAGGTGGTAAGTCGATCAAATCTGTATATTTATAATTATGGAGGTAATTTGTTGAAGAAGCAGCTGAAAGAATTAATAGCTGTTTCTTGAAAGTGGAATAGAATGAAAAAATAATTTAGGAATATACTTTTTTATTATAAGTTTTCTAGCATGATTTAAATATTTAAATTATCTTTATTTGATATCTTCATTGTTTTTGAACTGTTCTGCAAATGGCAGCATGGCAAGTCATTCTCCCTTCAAACAGTAGAAACCATATTCGTTAATAATGTCTTAATTTTCTTTCCAACTTTTACCAAATGAACACTGAAGGGTCCAGCCTTTCTCACTGGCCAGAAAAGTCCAGTTTGCAAACTCAGAACTTTTCCTAAGTGCTTTTCAGAGTTTTTGCCCAATATGTTTTCTGGTCTTTTATCAATTTATCTTGAAATAATACAGATTACAAAAATTATGTTTAAACTTTTACTGTGTGACAATTATCATATTTGAAGTTACAAGGAATGCACCATTGAAGAAGTTATATTGAGCACTAATGCATCAAGAACAAGATTTATTTGAGGCGTAGGCAAGCTTCATTAACTATGAAAATGTTACATTTAGGGAGCTGGGGTTTTGTTTTGCTTTTGTCTGGTTTTCCAGTTCTAACTAGCTAAAATTTCCACAGTTGTCTCAGCTTGAGTCCATCGTATCCTCACAATTACTAATTCACACAGCATAACTGAAATTATCTGTTTCTAAATATTTTTAAGTATAAAGTTACTTTTAAAACTCATCTAGGTATCACTTGAATTTTCTATAATTCTTTGTTCACATCTTGCCTAAACCCATACTAACCAATACTATTTACTGGTAATATTTTTACAATGAAAGACATAACACAATTTATATTCAGCTCTAACAAAGTGCTCAATTGGAAGTTTCAACTGAGGCACTGTCAATAAATAATAGATACCAAAATGAGTTATGAAATAAACTAATTTGGAGAAATTAAAAGTAGATGAACTGTGTCTCCCCTGCCAAACATACATATATTTATGGAAAAGTTCTAACCCCCAGTACTTGAGAATATGACCTTGTTTGAGCATAGGGCCACTGCAAATATAGTTAAAGTGAGGTTATACAGGAGCAGAATGAGATTATACAGGAGCAGGATGAGACACTAATTCAATCTGGTTAGTGTTTTTATACGATGCTCATGTGAAGACAAAGGCACACAGGGAGAATGCCATGTGAAGACAGAGGACTGGAGGGATGCCTCTACAGACCAAGAAATGACAAATGATTGCCAGCAAACAACCAGGAGCTGGGAAACAGCAACTCCTCTACAGGTTTCTGAGGGAGCAGGGCCTTGCCAACACCTTGATTTTGGGCTTTTAGCCACTATAACTAAGACAATAAATGTCCATTGTTTTAAGTCAACCGCTTTGTGGTACTTTGTTATGGCAGCTCTATATAAAAATCTAAGAGTAAAAGGTAAAGAGACCTTAGGAGAGTTTTTTTTCATTTTTAACTTTTGAGATAGAGATATCTTTTAAAAGCACTGGTGGTGTACCATAAGTCAATGAGAGATGTGGGATGTGCTTTTCCCCACAGGTGGAGAGACTTCATAGAGACCAATCAGAGGGCTTGGTATGTATTTCCTGGCATCTGGGGGAGTTGCAATGGATTGCTGTATGGTACATAAAAACACAGAATTTGAAAGTAGATGACTACTAACAGCCAAGGAAGTAAGTCAAAAAGAGTGGAATATATTTAAAACCAGTTAAATTTTCAATTACAGCAGAGGCAAGGATTCTGAGTATCTTAAGAACAAAATGTGGGATATGAAAGAGAAAGAACCAATATGGAGCCATTTTGAGTTCTGCCAAAGATGAATGCCTGGAAAGGCAAAGGAATCCAAACGAAAGGGACCATCCAAGAGATCAACAGAAAGGCAAAGGATGAGAATAGAGTGGCCCATTGAAGCAGATGTACTGGCTAAGACCCAAGAAGAACGTTTTCATAAAATAAACGTTTTCAGTGGGCCCTCAGAAGAAGTTGCCTAAGTTCCCCCAAGAGAAAGAGTCCATTTTAAACTCCTGCTAGACTCAGAATAAAATCATCTCATTACACTGACAGTCAAGTAGGGACTAACATATGTCCTCTCCCTCTTGCTATCTTTTTGATGGTCGTTAACAAATTAGGAAAGGAGAAGCAAGGGTAGAAGCACCATGAAGCACTTCCACAGCCTGTGAGGTGCAAGAGGGACTGTCAAGAGAAGATTTAACTTAAAATCCATTTCAGAGAAGACCTCTGTCTATGATACGACGGCTTGTGGCAGACTAAGCAACACACATGAAAACAACTGAGAAGATGCCAAAGTATAAAATATACATGTTTGGAGGCATCACGGAGATACCAAGTCCACCAGGACATAAAGGGCCAAGATCCTACAGAAATGGGCAACACATTGAAGTGACTAAAATTCTAAACTGTTTTTCCCATATTTTCTGCTAAGTAAAATGACCAAAAAACTGAAATGGGAAATAGAGCTTCCCACAGTATATAATGCTGAGGACACAAAAATTGGAGTTCGAAGCTGCCGATGCAAGAGAATTTGAAATAAAAAGTTTCAGCAAGATGGGAATAACAGTCCCTGACATTTTGTGCCTCTTCTGCAGCATTTGTCAATTCCTTAGTGATGTGCAAGATCCTGTCAATTCCTCTGTGATCTCTAGGATTTTTGTTAAAATTTGTGAAGGGCTACATTTTAAGGCTACATCATAACTGTAAATGCATGAGGCTATATAAAAGCTTAAACCCAGACTTGAATTCGCTCTATCTTTGTGCAAGGATGAACTTTCATTATTCTATCTGGCATAGCTGAAATTAATCGTGTCAGGAATGAGATAATGGTCTCCAGAACTTCTTAAATTTTTCATACACAGACACACACACAAATTAGGTGTTCAACAAAAAATTACCAGAAATAACTAAAATTGTGGCCAAGTAAGAAAACGTGCAAAAGAAATAGGGCCAAATAATTATATATTAGATTATCAGAGATTTGAAAATAACTCAAATTAATTCATTGGAAAATAAATAACAGGACAGAGAATTTTGCCATAAAATAGGAAATATTTAAAAAATCTAATGGAAATTCTTCAATTCAATGACAAATCAATAACAAAATTAACTGATGGGTTTAAACACAGACTGGATTAAGCTGTGAAGAAACAGGAGAGAGAAAAATTCCATAGAAACCATGCAAATTGGCATATGGAGAGGAAAAGAGGGTAGAAAATACAGATATATTTTGTACGTGGCGAAAAGGCCTAACATATGTGTAAATGGAATTTTAGAAGGAGAGGAAAAAATAAATAGGGCAGAAGTAATATTTGAAGAAACAATAGCTAATTTTCCAAAACCTGATGATAGTCACCAAGTAACAGCATGCATGAAATGCTCCACAAACTCAAAACAGAACACAAAGGAAACAATATTCAGGTTTCTCATATCAAAACTGCCAAAAAAGAAATCTTAAAAGTAGCCATACATTTTTTGCAAAACGAATAAAAATGATTGCCTCCAAAAAGCAACAAGATTTAAAATTAACTCCTAAACAAAAGGATGGAAGCCAGAAAATAAGGTAATCATAACTTCCAAGGGCTGAAAGAAAATTGTTATCAATTTTAAATTCAAACATTTGAAAATATGCCCTTCAAATATTATGACAAAACAAAACAAAAAAAAAAAAACAAAAAACAGCTCCTCAGGCAAAAGGAAAATAATTTGCACCACAAGTATGGTTATTAGGGAAGAAATAAGTCAGTATGTCAGTAGAAAGCAATAATAATGTCTAGAAATTAATTGAAAACGTGTTTTAAATCAGGGTTAAAAATGAAAGGAATATATTACTAAATACACGTAACTAAAAAGGAAAAACATTAAATTTCAAATAAATTTTGATTCAATAAGCACTAAATAAAACATGGGTCAATGAAGAAATCACAGTAAACTACAAAACACTTAGAACTAAATGATACTGGAAATACATCATACTAAAACTTGTGATCTGTATTTAAAGCCTTGCTTAAAAGAAAATTAATATATTTGAAAAGGAGAAAAGGCAAAAAAAAACTTACCTACTACTCGTCTCAAGAAGTTATAAGAAAAAAAAAAACCCAAAGAAAGTAAAAGGAAAAAGATGAAAAGAGCAGAAATTAATAAAACAGCAAACACAATACCACAAAGAAAAAAATCAACAAAAACAAATATTGGTTTTTCTACAGACTCCTAAAATCTATAAACCACTAACAAGTCTGCTCAGAAAAAAAAGAAGAGAAGATACAATTGTCAATATCATTAATAAAAAGGAGAACCATCACTACATATCTTACAAACATTAAGATAATAAGTAATACTATGAATGACTTCATGCCAATAAATTTGACCACTTATATGAAATAGAGAAATAGGAAAGTAGCTACCAAAATTTATACAAGAAGTAGAAAATCTGAATAATCATGTATGTATCACAGAAATTAAATTCGTAATTAAAAACTTTTCCACAAGAAAGACTCCTGCTCTCTCGAAAAACTCAGTGACAGTCAGGAACCAATTATATCTCAAAATATTCTCCAAAGAGCCAGAAAGACTCAAGAATTAAATTTGATAATAATATGTACATTAAAAGAAAAAGGAAAGAGACAAAAATAAAATTGCATTTTGAATACGCTCTATTATCAATGTATTCATGAAACATTTTTCCCTTAGACTCAGTACAGAAAGGAAAAAAAAAAAAAATACTTAAAATCCCCCGGTACTTTCAGAGGCCAAGACAGGAGAATTGCTTGAGGTGAGGCATTCAAGGACAGCCTGGGAAATATAGTCTCTAAAAATATTTAAATATTAGCCAGGTGTGGTGGTACACAGCTGTAGTCCTCGCTACTTAGGAGGCTGAGATGGGAGGATTGCTTGAGCCCAGAAGCTCAAGGCTGCATTGAGCTATGATAATGTAATTGTACTTCAGCCTGCATGACAGAGCAAGGTTCTGTCTCTAAATAATAATAATAATAATAATAATAATAAAATCTTTTCTACTTCCCATCTAGCACATAACATTTTTTTCCTTTGTTAGTAAATATATTGTGCTAGCTGATTTTTTTTTTTATCTTTTGTGAGCTTTTTAAAAAAACAATATAATAGGACACCAGTTGCAGAAGGATAGAAGTTGATGGCAACAAGAGTACCAGCAATCAAGCATACAAGTTTATATTTCCAAGGAGGCAGAAGAACAAGAAAAAATGTTCATATTAAAAAATCAGAAAGTTATATTTAACGATCTCCAGATGGATTTGCAAAAAGTAGTTCCACTTTTACCCTCAGATTTCCAACTACCATTTTGTAATAATATAGTATAAATACATGGGTTAATTAAGCCTCAGATTTAGCTGGCTATTAGTCTGAGTTGCAGGAGTTCACACTTCTCAATTCTTTCATCCTGCCTGGCTCCTGGCCTCAACAGTGGGCATGAGTTTACATTGGCTATTACATGCTCCCCACTAGAACTGCTGGAAACCTAATTTATATTAAAAACAGTAACTCTGAATTAAATAAGAACTGCTAACTCTGACATGCTGAGAATTTGTATCTGGATAAATCACATTCTCTTGTCCTTTAATTCTTAAAATTTTTAATATGTCCAATCCTTCAGCTAAAATACTGTTCACTACGCTTCTATAAATCCACTTACTTAAATCCTTCCATAAGAGTTGGCGTGCTTAGGTCTTTTGTGAATTGTAATTCTTTTTTAGAAAATCAATTAAACTGCATCTGAGCAATAATTTCCACAGCATTCATTTTAAATAATGTGAAATTAATTTACATTTCATTGACAAACTTAGTTTAAAAACACTTTATTTTCCAAAAGTTATAGAATAATAAACATTTGGTCATAAGCAATCTTTTGGACTATTTTTAAAGAGGAGACACACCATCCATCAATTGCAACTGATACATAAAAAATCTAAATTTACCAAAAAAAAAAAAAGCCAAGTAAACAGAGGTACATTACAAAAGCAGTCAAACTAGGGATATGCTACGTATTTTGCTCCCATTATGCCATTTATTGAAATGTGATTTACCTACTACCTTTTCCTTAAAAAAAAAAAAAAAAAATATATATATATATATATGTATTATGCTGTATCTTTTTATGCCATCATAATTAAATTGCCAAAGAAAAGCATTTATTTATTGAGTCTAAACTGTGATAAATTTTATAACAGGTTCTGTGATGATGGAGTTGGGTAACAAAAAATACTCTAAAATTATAAATATTCTCTGCCCTGAAAAATCAACAGGCTTCAAAATTTAGAATTACAAAAATATTTCCATGCTATTATGCTATCAGCAAAATATTTTTAATTACTTTTATTTAAAAATATTTACAGATATAGAGAACAAAACAAACAGGGTTGGGGAAGGAAGTGTGGAGATGCAAGTCAGAAGATACAAAGTAGATGACACAGGATGAACAAGTCTAGCAATCCAATGGACAACATGAAAACTAGCATCAAATTGTTCTATATTTGGGATTCATACTAAATTAGTAGATTTTGTGGCTCTTGTAACACACACACAAAATGGGAAACTATATGAGGCCATGGATATATGTGAATTTGCTTCACTTCAGTAGTCTTATTACTATTTATGTGTATCCCAGAACATCATGTTGTGTAGCTGAAACATATACAACAACATTTATTTAAAATGTATAAATTATTTAAATAGTAATGGGATCTTCATATTTTAAAATCTATTGTTGTGATCAAACAGTTACATAGAGGTTTGTTTACACAGTGTGTGGAACTTCTTATCAAATCATCTCAGTTTAACATGATTCTGTGAATCTCATCAGGATCCAACAAATATTTGTCTGATGATGGACAAGAAAAAATAAGGGAAGTAGAAATCTCTCTGTCTCTACGAGGCACTGCATTAATTGATAGGAGACACAGAGCAAATACTAATGAAAACACAAAGGAAGACAAAGGGTAAAACAAACTAGGATCTGACCTACATTTGCAACTTTATATTCTAATTAACACCATCAGCCATCTACTCTCTCGTTTTTACCTGGCTCTTTCCTCAAGCTCACCTTCATGTTCTAGTGCCTGTTTCCACTCCCCAGACTGTCCTGCCCATCTCTACCTACTCTTCTAATGCTGACTCTTTTCGCAGTATTTTCTGACCTTTCCCCTACCATATTGCTGCCTTTATGTATTTTACAACTCTTTGCTGACTAACTGGGTAGTTCATGAAGCAATAGCCTCAGTCTACATCTACCTTGATAGCATCTGGCCCTGGAGGTATACATACAAACCCTGCAAGCATCACAGTCAAACTCAGAGCAGTGGGAAAGAGTTTGTTTGGACTGCAACTAAGTTAAATACTTCAGCCAGCTCTACCAAATGGAAGTTGAAGCTGAGCAGGTCATACAATGACTGGGAAATACAGAGAACACTTTGCGGGAGTATGAGACAAAAGGCATGCATGGCCTTCTGCTCCATGCACAAGCATGTGCTTCTCAAAACCAATGAGGGGTTTTGCCTGGGAAGCATGCATCAGATCATGGCAAATTGACTCCACAGTGAATTTTTATGATGTTTCAGTTCAGTCTGCAATAACAAATCACCATGAACTGGACAACTTAAACAACAAACATTTATTTCTTATAGTTTTGAAGGTTAGGAAGTCCAAGATCAAGACGCTAGCAAATCTGAGGTCTGGTGAGGGCACCTTCCTGATTTGCAGATGGCACCTTCTTGCAGTATTCTCATATAGTAGAGAGCAAGCTGTTGCGTTTCTTCTTATAAGAGCAAATTTCATTCATAAGGACACTACCCTCATGATCTATTCACCCACAAGCCCTCATATCCTAATATCATCACTTCAAGGGTTAGGATTTCAATATATGAATCTGAGGGAACACAAATATTCATTTTATAATACATGGTAAATCCCATTTTCAAGACCAGAGAAACTCACTAGTTGGATTTCCCAGTTTGTCCTAGTTCCACTTATTTATAGAATAACTTTTACTAGAGGGAAGATCCAAGATGGCCGTTTAGGAAGAGCTTGGAGTTGCAGCTCCCAGTGAAAGTGCAGAGGGTGAGTGCACACCGCACTTTTATTGCCCACGGACCAGGAGATTCCCAGGTGGAGAAGCCCCAAGGGTCGACAGCACGGCTGTTTTGGCTGGCATGGTTCTTTTGGTCAGCGTGGATGCTTTGCCCTGCATGGCTGCTTTGTCAGCACCGGGGCCAGCAGTTATCCATACAAAATACACTGGTCCGGGTGCTCTTTCGGCTGGTAATTGGAGCCTTGGGAAGTCACCCATTCATCTGATTAAAGAGGGTCCTGAACAGGGAGCCAGGCCAGGAGATTCCTGGGCAGAAAAAGTGCCACAAATCTGCCACTGTTTAAGCCGGTGCAGTGAGTCACCGCATGGGAAATCACACAGATCCTGGCGCCCTTTCAACAGGCTACTGGAACACCTGGGATAGAGTTGACTGTTCAAATAAAAAAGAAAAAAAGGTTCTGAGGCAGGGAGCCAGGTGATCAGGCTCGGCTGGTCCCACCCCCACAAAAGAACAGCAATCAGAAACTCTCTGGATTGAGAGTTTCACAGCAAGCACAGCTGAACCCAGGACGGTCCAGCTCTGTAGGGGAGGGGCATCTGCCATTACCAAGGCACTCCACCACTATGGAGGCAGTGCGCCATTGCTGAGGCAGCCTGCTGTTGCCAAGGCAACCCACCATTGCTGAGGCTGCCTGCCGTTGCCAAGGCAACCCGCCATTGCCAAGGCAACCTGCCATTACAGAGAGTCCGCCACTACAGAGGCAGGCCACCATTGCCGAGGCAGTTCTGACTACACCCATATAAACAAGACTGCAGGGTAGTTCACACTGTAGCTGGGCGGAGACCACAGGAGCTCAGCAAAGCCTCTGCAGGCAGACAGTGACTAGGCTGCCTCCTTGCTGGGCAGGGCAGCCCTGAAAAAATAAGGCAGCAGCACAACAGAAACTCATAAATAAAGCCCTAACTCCCTGGGACAGAGCACCTGGGAACACAAAGCGGTTTATGAGTTCTGCTGCAGCAGACCTAAACGTACCTGCCCAGCAGCTCTGAATGAACAACGGAGCTCACAGCTCAGCACTTGAGTTCCTATAAAGGACAGACTGTCTCCTCAAGCATCTCCCTGACCCCTGTATATCCAAAGAGTCACCTCAAAGGAGTGATGAGACTGACATTTGGTGGGTATCCTTCTGGGACACAGATAGCAGAAGAAGAAACTGGTAGCAACCCTTACTGTTCTGCAGCTGCTGCACACAATCCCCAGGGAAGCAGGCCCTGGAGTGGACCTCAGTGGTCCTACAGCAGAGGGGCCAGACTGTTGGAAGGAAAACTAAGAAACAGCTATAACTTCATCATCAACAAAAAGAATGTCCACTCAGAGACCCAATCTGAAAGTCAACAACTATAAAGACGACAGGTAGATAAATCCATAAAGATGGGAAGAAACCAGCGCAAAAAGGATGAAAACACCCAAAACTAGAACACCTCTCCACCTACAAGTGATCGCAACTCCTCACCAGCAAGGGAACAAGGTTGGAGGGAAAATGAGTGTGATGAAATGACAGAATCAGACTTCAGAAGGTGGGTAGTAAGAAACTTCTGTGAACTAAAAGAACATGTTCTAACCCAATGCAAAGAAACTAAGAACATTGAAAAAAGATTTGACTAAATGCTAATGAGAA